>NC_044363.1:15604855-15904855 GCF_007364275.1 Archocentrus centrarchus
TGAAATTCAGTGGCAACAGGTGTTGTGATGAATCCAAATTTAAACGTTTTTGGTTTAAATCATCATCAATTATGCAAATTAGGTGATGACGTCATATAGCAACTTATATTTTCAGTGGGAAAAAAGTTTCCCATATTTTTAAAACAAAACTTGACAGATATGCCCAGGACCATGACAGAAATGACGAGAACACATGTTTCAACTCATAGCAACAAAGTCTGATAGTTCTGATCTCCTTACTTTATTTTTGTTGTATTTTTATTGATTTTCTTTTGTTTTTGTCAAGTCCTGATCTTCTGTGGGGAGAAGAGAATAGCTTTTTTCATTGACATGGAGCAAATCTGGAAGATACCACGCTATTCCTTCCTTCCATCCATCCATCCATCCATCCATCCATCCATCCATCCACTTTCTTCTGCTTATCAGGGGCCAGGTCACAGGGGCAGCAGCCTAAGCAGAAATGCCCAGGCTGCCCTCTCCCCTGCCACTTCCTCCAGCTCATCCAGGGGGACCCCAAGGTTTTCCCAGGCCAGCCGGGAGATATAATCTCTCTAGTGTGTCCTGGGTCTGCCCCGGGGCCACCTTCCAATAGGACATACCCGGAACACCTCACCCAAGAGGCACCCAGTAGGCATCCTACTCATGTGCCCAAACCACTTCAACTGGCTCCTTTCATGTGGAAGAGCAGCAGCTCTACTTTAAGCTGTTCCCCAATGGCTGCATTCCTCACCCTATCTCTAAGGGAGAGGCCAGCCACACTTTGGCAGAAGCTCATTTCTGCTGCTTGTATTCACAATCTTGTTCTTTCAGTCACTACCCAAAGCTTGTGACCATAGGCGAGGGTGGGGATGTGGATTGACTTCACACTCAGCTCCCTCTTCACCATGACGGACTGGTGCAGTGTCCGCATCACAGCAGATGCAGCCCTAATCCATCTGTCAGTCTCCTGTTCCTTTCTTTTTATATATATATTATATCTTTATTTATATTTATAATAACTGCGGCTGCTGTTACACCCAAATTTCCCCTCTGTGGGACAGTAAAGGCTGTTTCTTCTTCTTCTTCTTCTTCTTACTCATGAGCAAGATGCTGAGATACTTAAAGTCCTCCATCCGGGGCAGCAACTCGTCCCTGAGCCAACGAATTAGAGCTGCTAACTCTCATACCAGCCGCTTCACACTCAGCTGTGAACCATTCCACTGCAAGCTGAAGACCACCACCTGATGAAGCCAACAGGACCACTTTATCCCCCCCAAAAAATTCTGAATCTACCAAAGCAGAAGCCTTACGCCACAATTCTGTCCATAAAAATTATGAACCAAATCGGTGACAACGAGCAGCCCTAGCATAGTCCAACACCCACAGGAAAAATGAGTCTGACTTATTGTCGGCAATACTGACCAAGCTCTCAGTGCGGTTGTACCAGGACTGAATGGCCCGCAACAACAGGTCAGACACCCCATACTCCCGCAGACCTTCCTGGGGAGGCTGGGGAGTGTGATCCCTTGATAGTTGGAACACACCCTCCGGTTCCCCACTTCTTAAAGGTCCCCCCATCACCCTATTCCAGCTGAGAAAAAGAGGTGTTTTTGTGGTTGCCTGGAATCAGTAATGTTGTTCTTAGTCTTCTTAAGAGAGTTCAGGCTGTGTTGAAGAAACAACATGTCATACCACATATTGACTTTCAAGCTTGTTAGAATATTACAAATAGAGTTTGCCTTATGTACTGTGTTTAGTGTTTGCACATGCTTCAATAAATCACGGATCCATTTCCCATTTTCCATAGAAAGACATGAGAGGTAGCTTAAGACTTCTGCACAGCACTATCTATCCTTTCATCACTAAAAAGTCAAAAGATAGTAGCTGTGTCAGTCTGCACAGATCAGGCTCAATGATCAGTGGCTTTTTCACACTGTATGGCGTATAAGAGCTCACCTAGTAAGAATATCTAGCAATTGTTGTGCTTCATCTATAGTATTATATTTCATACAGCTGCAATTGAGAACTTTCAGAACAGGTTCAGTAACATCACTGTCTGGTGATTCATTTTTGTAAAGATGTTATTTACTCTAATTCATTATTCTGATCAGAAGGAAGGAAATACAATATTTTAGCTCTCTCTCTCTAAGGGGAACTGAAACACTTACTATATTTTCAAACATTCTCTGTAGTGTCTTTTATCCATACAGTCCAAAGTTGCTCATTTTAGGACAAATACACAGAAAGATGTTTAATAATGAAAGTAATTTGACACTTTTTTTTTGACACATGTTTTAAACATGTGAAATGACCTTTTGTCATCTTCCTGGTCCTTTTACCCAGTCTTGTGTTTTTTGGGTTTGTTGAGATCCTGATATTGTTATTCCCTTTGTTGCCTGTTTCAGCTTTTGATTCTTAGTTTGTATGTTTTGCAATATTGAGTTTTTGTACCTTTAATTCCTGGTCAGGTTTTTGTTATAGGCTCAGAAGTTCTGTTCTTGGTTACAGTTTGTTGCTTTCCCTGAGTCCATGTCTAGTCTAATTGTCAAGTCTGTGTTTGTCATGTCTAGTCACTTCCTGTTTTGTCAGTCTGGTCTTTTGTGCATTATGTTCAGTTTTGCTTAGTTTGATTTAGTTCACCTGTTCCCCCCATTTGTGTACTGTTTCCTTAATCACCCTGTATGTATTTAAGCCCTCAGTTTTCCTTAGTTCATTGGGGGGTTTTTTTTTGCATTTTTGTGTCGTCCCTCATGGTAGTAAGTTTTCCTGCTCTGGTTCCAGCCACAGCAGCTTTTTTATCAGCAGTGGAGAGAGACAAGAAATGGAAGGACCCAGGAGCCACTGGGCATATGTATGTGGTTGCCAGCTTCACCACTAAGCCACCCAGGCGCCCCTCCTTAGTTCATTGCTGTGTCGTCCCTCATGGTAGTAAGTTTTCCTGCTCTGGTTCCAGTTTGTCTGAGTAACTATGCTCTGTATGTTTTATTTATTTCCTGCTTCTCGCCAGCAATAAAAGTTGTGCTTCAAGTTCATGTCTGACTCTGAGCCCTGCATTTTGGGTCCACACTCTGCCTGCCTCACTTACAAATTATGTTTTGTTTTTCTGCTTCCAATATTTTTTTTTTTTTTTGTCCATTCTGGGTTTCCATTTTTTTCTGTGGTCTTTCTCACCACTTACAGTAATTATAATTGAATTATTTCTTCTTGTACACAATCACACTGACATAATTACAACATGAAGTTACTGAATCCTTGTTAAACACATTATAAGTGCAGACTGCACATTTAAGTATATCCCAGCTAAATACATTTTATATATTTGTCATCAGGAACTTTGCTCAGTTTTAAGTGTGCAATTAGCAAGGCTAAAAACACGGGCATACCAGCTACATGAGAAAATGTTTAAAAGATGATTTATCACACTTCCACTGTTCATTGTAGTTTTGTTGGGGATCAGGGGAACATATCCCAATAGTACAGTCCCTATACTTTTTGCAGAATATGTCTGTCCTTGATGTTTTGCCAGGAGAAAAGTGGCTTCTTTGCTGCATTTTTTGACACCTGGCCATCTTTCAAAAGTCTCTACCTCACTGCATGCACAGACACATTCACACTTGCCTGTGTGACAATGCGGTCAAGGTTTCTCTGAATATTCGCTGCCACCTGGGGGAATTTCATCCTGAGAAAATATTAAATTTATAAAGAAATGGATTCAAAATTAGCATCGGAAACTACACAGGTTCGAATAAATACACCAGGGCAAGAGATGGGTCAATTGTTAAAAAGAGGATACTTTATTAAAACAATACTATTTAAAAATCTAAACATAAAAACATAAGGTGTCTGGGCTGTGGCACTAATTGCGCACCAGTTGAGGAACTTAAAATAATTAAAAAAACAAAAGGCTGGGATGGACTTACTGGCAGCCAGGGGCCCTGACAAGAGGGGAAGGAAACAAACAAAACACACAACACCACAGCTACACCAATAAAATACTCCATTTAGCTAAAAAAAAAAGAAAAAAACCTGGGATGCCTACTGTATTAGGCATACACACACACACACACACACAGACACACACACTAAAAACAGCAAAAAGACATAAAAACACTCAAATGGTCATGATAAAAAATAATCACAATGAATCTGTCAGGGGAATAATGCCCACAACTCCAACACCAGAATTAATCCCTGAACAGGCTGGAATACAACAATTGAACCACTCTCATTGAAGTTCTTGATGATCTGATAAATGATTGATTGATTTAGGTGTAATATTACTAGCAGCAAGCTGGTATTTGAAATCAGCCAGCATGACAGAGGGATCTCTAACCTATTCCCCATAAATCTTAGCACTTAACAGTGTACACTACACTGCTTTGTTTGTACTGCGGGACCTGATCCTTGGGGTGGACCAATATTTGGTGTTTGAAAGCCACAGAGACATGCTGTTGTATAAAAATGCGTCTCAGCTTTTCTGATATTTCTGACACATAAGATATCACCAATGGCTTTTGCTTTGGCAGCAGTTTTTGTTCTTCTCTCCTGGATTGCCTGGAGCATTCTTTAGGAGCCTTCCTAGCTTTGGCCAGTACCAAGCTGAGGTAACTGCATTTACTCGGTACCTTTTTGATACAATTTTCTTTTGCTTCTTTGGCTGCTGCGTCTGGTGTCCACTCTGTGTTGTAGCGTCCTGATGACACCCAGTTTGTGCTACAGTGGATGATGAGAGACAAACCTTAAATACAGATTGGTATGCGTTGATTTATGGCACACATAAGCTTTCAGCTACATTAAACCAAACACATGCAAATCTGTATTAAGGTTTGACTCTCATCATCCCAATTATTTAACACGATTGCTCACGACTGGTTGAATAGTGGGTTGATTAAATTTTTAAAAAGACAAAATTTTTCTTCTTAATCAAACAATTTCTACTTAATCAAGAGAGTGACTTTGGACTTTTGTAGAGGGCCAAAAGTAAAACGTGGTATGCTGAAAGGCAACATGAGAACATTATTGCAAAATAAAACGGGGCACAGAAATTATTTAAATAATCACTGGAAGCCAGCATTGTAATTGAAATAAAGACTTGCACAGTCCTAGTTCAAAATGTAATCTTATGAGAACTTGTTAAGTTAACACATGTGAGTGTATGAGCAACAACCCTGCAGAGAGCAAGCAAGAAAGACAGCTATACATAAACACAGGGATTGGAAGTGTGAAGCACACAAGTTTGCTGTGGCATTCAGGTAAAAGGTTAAACCAGGCATGTCCCCGTGATGGCTGAGGGGGGGTATGATGTACTGCACGGGTGGACCAGTGAAACAAAACAGAGCAGAGTAGCAACAGTGATACTTCTAACAGAAACAGATGCAGATGCACACTTTGATGCATCTCCATCAAAGATAAATAAGAAAAGGATCACTTATTTAAAATTCATACTAGTTTTGTCTCTTCTTCTGCATAAACTAGAGATAGTTTCAGCTTAAACAGAGGATGGTGTCATAGAGATAGTCTGCTAGCTGTGTTTGTCTGGATAATTGGGTGTGTGTGCTCAGGCAAGAAGTCTTTGGTCTGTTCTGGGAGAACGGTTAAAGGCTAAAGGTGACTAAGTGTTTGTAATCAGAGGCCCAAGGTTCTGGCAGGGGTGCCTAATTAATTTTCCCAAAGGGCCCCTCCACATCAGTCCCCGTTTCTCATGGCCCCTTGAGAAAGTTAATTGAGCACTTCTGCCTGTGATCTCCTTTGAGTTTCATCTTATACCATATTATTAAGAATTTATTTACCTGTTCCTGCACTGTATTGATCTTTATACGCTAATACAATTTTTATATCGCTTTTAACCTCCTGAATTTAGGCCTTATATTTTTTTTTATTTGCTGCTTTTGTGAAAACTTTTATTAAGGAAGTTTTGAAATGTGGTCCAGAAATAAATATTTTTAGTTTTTTCTGTTTTGTTTCTTTCGTAGACAGAAACAGATTTCCAAGGAAAGAAATGGGAAGTCACAGAGTTTCTGCACCAAATAAGCAAGAAATAGCATGTTGTTGTTTTTGTACCTGTGTTCTAACTTTATTTGGGATTATCATAAGAACATATTGTATTTGATAACTGCAGAAAGAAGAATTTGAAACAGTGAATACCAGTTAAAATGTAGAGTAAGAACTGGGAAGCTTTAAGAAGGAGAACAAGAATAACTGGTATAACTGTTTGGGAAATTCCACTGTGGGAGGAACTTTGATCTGTTTGATTTTTTTTAGAGAGAGCAGCATGTTTTTGTGGACATTCATAGTGCGTTTATCACATCTATCAAGGGCTTTCTGTCAACCAACCCAAACAAGTAAGGCATTATTTATACTAATTAAATTAGTGTAGCAGATGAGAATATATGATGCTTTTTCTTTCAGATAAACTGACTTTTGTCACAAATAGAGTCAGCAATTAAAAACAAAAAGAGGCACAGAGTTAAAATAGTGAAAGTGGGTATCTTTGAGGTGGCATGTAAAATGTAGGTAGAAGGCATAGAATAATATTTAATGAATAATATTTCATGAAAATTTGAGGCATCAACATTTGAATAAGAACAAATGAAACCCTTTCGTGATATTTGTGCACCTTAATGCTTTGAGTGTTAGAGAGGACTCAATGAAGGGCAAACTGATCAAATAAAATGCGGTGATAAATGCCTGAGGAGCAGATATACAAGACAAAACTCACAAGTTTGCAAGTTAAATACTCAAACATAAAAAACAGTCATGAAATCGCAAGAAGGAACTCGGAAGAGTTTATGTAGTTTTCATTGGAATCGTTCCAATTCACTGCTTTGTCTCTTTGACGCTCTCAATACTTCTGATAAATAAGTTAATCTAGCTTAAAATAAACAGTATTTCCTCACTGATACGTCTGATTATAAAGTAGATCATCAGATGAAAGGAGAAACTTTGAATTTTCTCAGAATTTGATATGGTTTTTGATTTTGCATATGTTAACACTGGTATAGTTATATACAGAAGTTTTCCTTTTTCTATCTGTGTATCTACTTCCAAGAAGCATCTAAAATAAATACTTTCTCTGGCCTGAGTTGTGAATCTAACTGAAAAAGGTACAGTGGACAAATGACTTTGATTACATGTTTAATTATAAAAGTAATCTTTAGTCCTTTTAGTTTGCTGTCTAGATGGGTCAAGCATTTAAAATCAGTGACCCTTTAGAAACTTATTGATTGGTTGAACTGTCTGCACAGTAAATTTCTGAGTAGTCTGCATTTTTACATGTACTTTAAAATGTAAGCTTAAAATCTGAATTGATGAGTTGAAATCCATGTTACACCCCACAATGTACATAATATTCCAGCAACTGTAGGTAACAAAATTTCTTTGTCAGAAACATGGCCTCCTTATTGTCTGAGGTGCAATTTCAGTGCAGCATCTGTCTGGAGAGCTTCAAAAACCCTGTGTCTATTCCATGTGGACACAATTTCTGCCTGGAATGCATCAAACACTACTGGGATGTGGTGCATAGGTCAGATTGTCCGCTGTGCAAAGAAAACTTCAAAAAACGCCCCGAACTCAGGATCAATGTGGGCTTAAGAGAAATCACTGAAAATTTTCAAAGGTTGGTTGATTTTAACAGTATTATAGTGTTTTATTTGAACGTTTTAATGTGAATGGAATTAATCAGATGGACATTATAATTTCAAAGATCTGTGAAGGAAAGACAGGCACACAGACCAGTTCCAGCAAAGAGACACCACATTAAAAGACAGTCCTCCAAGCCTGAGCCTGTTCCTTGTGACATCTGCCAGGAAAACAAATTAGCAGCTGTCAAGTTCTGCCACGTCTGCCAGGCGTCGTACTGTGAAAATCATCTGGCACCTCATCTAAGGGATCCAGTGATGGTGAAGCACAGGCTGACTGATCCAGCAACCTTCAGCAAGAGTCCCCTCTGCAGACATCACAACAAGGTCCTGGAGAAGTTCTGCAAGAAAGACCACATGCCTGTTTGCATGACTTGCATAGAGAAGGATCACAAACATCATGAGCTCGTGCCAGTGGAGAAGGAGATCAATAGGATCAAGGTCTTTATTTTATCAAACACAAACAGTTAAATATAAGAACATTTATAGATTCTCTTGTAAAGAACTTAAAGATGATCTGACATGTAAAATAAATGATTTCAACTTCAACCTTTACAGACGAAGGTGAAGAAGACTCAAGAGCACTATCAACACATGATGCAGAGCAGATTAAAAAAGGCTGAAGAAATCAACGAGTCAGTGGAGCTGAGCAAAGTACATTTTGTCATTTAATATTTTTTTAATATCACCTTTACTCAACTCACAAAACTTCAATTAAATCATTTGCAACAGCTCACATCAGAAGAAAAGCTATGCAAGCTTTTTAAAAAAAAAAAAAAAAAAGAGAGAGAATCACCATCCACAGCTCGAAATTTTGAGTTGTTTTTTCTTGAAATTTTGAGTTATGGATGGTGATTTTTTTCTTCTTTTTAGTGGCAGAACCAAGCTTCCATAAAAAGCAACAGTGTTCCCAGGAAAAAAATGCTTCATGTAGACTGGAAATAAAATATGGAGGAGTCTCCACCTGCAGGCCTTTTTGGGGGGGGGGGATGCAGGCTAAAGGCACTTCCACATTAGCTTCAGTTTTCAGGCCTGGATCTTTTATATACAGTTTATACTGCTACAGTGCACATGCAAACTGTAAGTACAGAGTAACCTAGTGCACAAAAGACTCAGATTAAATGACAGAATAATTATGGAAATAACAATAAAAGTGAATAAAACAAATAGTACATAAAAGCTAAAAATCCTCCACTTGAGCTTCTTCTCAGAAAAGTCTTTTTCTTTAATGTCCTTACTCTCTAGTTTGACACTTTTCTAAAGCAATGCTGTCTCCATTCTGGTGAGTGGGATACACTATGATATTAATAGAGAAAACAGACTGCATGAACCTGTGATTTTGATTATAAGCAGACATATTCTTTGTAACAATTATCAGTTACAAAACTGTTTCATTTTGCATTTTGTTTCATTACATAAGGGGTACCGATCTGCAAAAGTCATATTTTTTAAATATTTTATGCACATCTGCAGAGAAATAAAGAAAAAGATATACAGACAAGTGTTCAGGCTGCCACGAAGATGATAAGCGTAATTGAGGAAAACCAGGCTTTGCTCATCGAGGAGATCGAACGGAAGCACGAGGCAGCTGAGAGGAAAGCGGAGGAGCTTCTCAAGGAGATCAACCAGGAGGTCAATGAACTGGAGAACAGAAGCAGCGAGCTGGAGCACCTGGAGCACACTGAGAACCCATTTCTCCTCCTGCAGGTCAGAATGAATATTTCACTTTAATATTCAGCTCAACCAAGCAGGTTAAAGCATTTAAAATTTTGATATGTCATTATGCAGACTGCTGATTGTCTGCCTGTTTATTTGTACTCATATCTGTCACTGGTGCTGTTTTAGAGCTCTTCACATCTGAGCGCCCCAGCGTCTATCAAGCACTGGTCTGATGTCAAAGTCCAGTCAGAAAACTACATAATGACTGTGAGGAAAACCTTCTCCAAACTGGCCGACATCTGCCATGAACTTGAGAAGGAAATGTCGGCAGAAGGTCTGTAATCGTTACATTAATATCAGTGACAAAGATTTTAGTCTTTGCGTGTCTGGGTTCTCTAGTTTTATCATAAACCTGTTGCCTTTTGTCTGTATTATATCATATTTTATGCTTTGATTCTGCACAGAATTACCTTTAGTGGTACACTAAATTAAACCTTACAACATTCACCAAAATAAGAATATTTTGCCAAGTTCTATGATATTACATACTGTTTAATGAAACTAAAGTAACACACAGTTTCTGTTCTGTTCCTTTGCAGAAGTAAGCAGGGCGAACAAATATGCAGGTACGTGCATGGATATAATATGTGGATTACATGAGAATGAACAGTTTGTCACTAACATATCCAATAAAATATGTACTAAAAACAAACTGCTTCTTCACATTGCATATAAATAATCTTTAAGCCTCTCCAAACACGTACATGTGTATGTGATGCAGAATCCAGATGTTCTGTAGCCAAACAAGTCACTCAAAATTGGCAACTTAAATAAAAATCTGTATTCAGTAGTTTCAGAGTAACACTTTCTTGCTGCATTGTTTCTGTAATTTTGAAAACTATAAATAAATCCAAAATTATCAAATCTTTCATGCTTTTCTTCTGTTTCTGTCTCCAGTGGATGTGACTCTGGATCCTGCTACTGCTGCTGGCTGGCTCGTCCTGTCCCCGGACAGTAAAACGGTATGCCGTAATTTGCAGCTGTATGATTCCTGACTAGAACTCCTTTGCAGAGCCAACATGTCAACAAAAGCTCAGTGCTAAATGCAGCCAAATCCTGCTGCAAAAAGGATCCAACAAAGTGCTGATGAGGCTTGGATAAATAAACATGCAGCTGTTTGTATAATTGTGCAATCACTCGCTTAGTTAGCAATGCTCACCTGCAGGTAAGCGCTGCAATATTACCGTGTAAACACCTGAAATTTGGTGCAATTTCACCAAGAAAATAAACTGTGATGTACAGAACCGAAAAGACAACTGAGCATATTTCAGGGTTTGTGGAAACTAGTGACCCTGAGCTCAGGAAGATGTAAAGTAATGATAATTATGGAATCAGTTAGTTGTTGTGACTGAATATGATCGTGGTGATCCACAGGTGAGCCTGAGCTCCTTGAATTTCAGGAACTTGCTGCCCGACAACCCCCGCAGGTTCGACTCCTGCGTCGCCGTCCTGGGGAAACAAAGCTTCACATCTGGGAAACATTACTGGGTAGTTCAGGTAGGATTAAAGGACAATTACAAAAAATGCTGACTTGTAAAATAATTTGTAGTTGTGGTCATTGTGGGAAAATGTGGACATAACTTATGTTAAAGCCAAAAACCTGCTGACAATTTTGAAGCCATCTGACTGAGCAAACACAGCACAAGACTTAGCCTAAAATACACAAAAGAAAATTATACACAAGCCTTCTCTGTGACTCAGTACTGTGTAATGTTGTGACCTAAATACGCAGGAAAATAACTCTTTGCACCCCCTGGTGGCTCTATGATGCTCACCTCTTCTTTTCTGTCTGTTGTGCTTGGTGTCACATGAGGACCAGAGAAAATAAATGACAGTACCAGCCCATTATCAAAGGTTTCTGAGCCTGGTTAGCTTATAATTAAACAATGCAAGCCTAAACATTTTTTACTTGTTGATTAAGTGTGATCTTTTTCTCACTCCTTTTCTTCTTTGTGATGCATTCTTGTGTTTCAGGTTGGGAATAAAAGAGATTGGGATCTTGGTGTGGCCCGGGAGTCCATCAACAGGAAGGGGGCCATCACAGTTTGTCCCGACAACGGTTACTGGGCGATATGTCGACGCAAAGGCGGCAGTCTGTGTGCCTGCACTGGGCCCTCCATCACCCTTCACCTGAATGAAATTCCTCAGAAAGTTGGTATATTCCTGGACTGTGAAGAAGGGGTGGTGTCTTACAACACGGAGGCAAAGACTCATGTTTATACTTACAGTGGGCTCACTTTCACAGAGCCGCTGTATCCGTACTTTAACCCCTGTCTTCATGACAACGGGCTGAACACAGCCCCACTGGTTATCTGTCCAGTCGAGGATGCTGTCAGTGTAGATCCTGAAGTAATTTAAACAAGAGACTCTGATCATCCTCTTTAACGTCTCAAGAGTAACCAAATTACAGTATTTATCTGGGTAAGGATGATGCTGTAATCTGTGAATGCAAACAGAAAGCACTTGGAGCAGAATACAGGAAATATTTGTATCCAAAGTGTAGAGCAAAACTCCCACATGTTATCCAGATACAGATCAGGTGGTAGTACCAGGATCAGGGTTTCTGCCAGTCCATCAGGCCTAAGTTCACCTCATGGAAGGTCTATGCACAGGGAAATTATTATGTATTTATTCCAGTGAAAAGCTATAACCATTAGCCTAATTTACTTTATTAGCCAACTGTTCCTCTTAAATACTTTTATACAAAGAGAAAAAAAAATGCTTGCTGTTTTATCCGTTCGGCTTGTGCGTGCACTAAAGTAGGAGAAATGTGGATGCTGTATGATGATAAATGTGAGTCTGTGCTCTTTGCTGATAAGCTGAATACTGTGCACCACTCTGCTTATGTGTGTAGTATAACAAGCACTGAGACCGGAGTTATTCACAAAAATCATTTATTCCATTAATCATTTATAAAACAAAGTTTAAACACACACCACACACACACACACACACACACACACACACACACACACACACACAGCTAAAAGATAATTCTGTAACATACACATTACTTTCTCTTCATGCCATAGATGGGAAATAAAAGCACTGCATTTTGTTTGATCTTGTTTGAGATCTGTTGCACCTCACATAGTTACATTCCTCTTGCGTGCCTGTTTATACGCTGTCTGTAGCTCATAGATCAGATCAGTAGTAGTAACGTTACATGAGCACATATTGTGAATATCTTAAGGAAAACACTAAAAGCAAATGTAAGACATGTACAGTATATATATGTCACCTTGTTTCTTCATCATTGTAGAAATGCATTTAAATGCCTTTATTCTTTGATTAATGTGTCATATCCAAGCTGACATAAATGTGCCTGAACTGAATTCCTGAAATTTTTCTGTGTTCTTTGAACTTAGCATGCAGTGGTTTGGCTCCATTTTCTTTTTAAATCTCAACACAGAGTCCAGATTACAGCCGTATGTGAAATATCCATCCATCCATTCTCTTCCACGTATCCTTTTCAGGGTCGCAGGGGGGCTGGAGCCTATCCCTGCTGTCATAGGGTGAGAGGAAGAATACAACTTGGACAGGTCGCCAAATAATAAATTCCATAAACACTAAACAGCACAATCCGCAACAGGTTGTCCACTAATCCGCAAGACAATTAGTCATTTGTTCCAAAACGACCCACATGCGCGTTTCCAAAACGACCCCCCCCTCCCCTATACGTGGCTTTGCGTGTCATGTTGGTCATATCAGTGCCCAATGTAGCTGTACGTCAGCAGATGGGACAGCTGTGACTGAGGAAGGTTGAATAAAGTGCTTTGAGTGCTCAAGTACAAAAAAAAGTGTTATATAAGAACCATCTAATGTCATTTAGTTGCCATAGAAAATCCATATTTACGTATTTCTTCGGAATTTCCCAGAGAAAGCCGAACCTGTTACTCACACACCCTTCCGTGTACGACCGCTAGAGGTCGCTTAATTTTATTTTAAAATCTAAGTATTGGTCATAAACTCAAAACCCTGAAACCAGACCAGGGGCCGCAGCAGTACCTGCTTTCAGGAAATATAATAATAAAATAATAATAATAAACATTTTCTCAAAAACGTCGTTGGACAGAAAAACACTGAAGCCCCCAAAACCACAAAGCCTCCATACGTTTCAAATGCAATAATACTCCCAAATATGAGTTTAAAGTCTTTTTAGTATGAAACCTGTTATTCCAGTGGATTCTTGTGGAGCTGCAGTACAGAGATGAACATAAACATAAATATATCAATCTTTGAAAATTTGTTCTTTTTTTGTTTTAAAAAGAAATGCTGCTCCTTGTGCAGTCAAACGAAACTGAAACGAAACCGTCGTCAAACAAGTTGTGACGCAGATCGCACAAAGAGCAGAGCACAACGAGCTGCAGAGAATCGAAGGACGACAAAAAAAAAAACAAAAACTGCCATCAAACTGATTAATCTGCTGCTGCATTTCTTTTCATCATGGATGGTGAGTTTTGAACGACTTCTTCTTGTCGCTCTGCGCTAACACCGGTGGACTGAACTTTGAGCTCACATGTGCACATGAGTAACGGAGCTGGAAATGCTGCGCATTGCTTACTTTGAGTAAACGTTTGGAGTATTGAAATGTATATTACAGTGGACTATCTTTGATGCTGTGGATCATAATGTTCTACCTGACAGTGTGTTTAATGTGTGGGGCTGAATTGTGCCACCATTTTCTGAAATGCGCCACGCTGCTCATTTCTCTCTGCGTCGAAAATGCTCAGTCATGCTTCTCAAATGGCAAAGGAACAGTGTCCAGTTTACAAAGCAGCATTAAAGTAACATATGGAGTTAGTAATATCTGCTCAGTAAAGTAAAAAAATTAATTGTGATTCATAAATGCCGATATTCTTTATATTTGCTATTATTATTTCTATTTATCTACAAAACATTAATCAAAACAGGTCATGTATGAACATGCCAGACATTTGAGTGTAAAAAAAAAATGCTTTTAGTTAATGAAAAATGACCTCATCGATTACATTGCATGCATGCTGAAATAAGGTGTGTGTGTGTGTGGTGTGTGCGGGGGGGGGGACTGGTTAAACATAGCGAGTGAGTGAGTCCTAATACTTAAGGAGAGAGTGGAATACTTTAATAAGTACTGGTACAGATGATAACTTTCAGAACCATCAGTATGACTACAAAAAGCAAAACAAACAGAAAACAATATCATTCTCTTCTAGGGTCAAATGAAAGAAGGATTGTCCTGCTGGGAAAACAGGCTCTGGGAAGAGCAGCCTGGGAAACATGATACTGGGAGACAGCCTGCTGAAGGTGAAACTGTCTCCAGAGTCCGAAACAAGTGAATGCACTAGGGTTTAATATTTTTACCGAAAATGGCATGAATCAAATCCCGGGAAATGGCTCGTCATTCCCGGGATTTGATTCATGCCCGGGAAATGACGAAATGGCTCGTCATTTCCCGGGAATCCCGGGAAAAAGTTTATTTATTTTTTTATTTTAATTAGGCCTTCTGTAGCCTGTGTCGGCCTTAACCTATTGTGATATTGTAGAGGTAGCTTTCCAGCTATGTCCTGTTATGCCCAGTAGGGGGTAACGTCGGCTTGATTAACGCAATAAAACCTACATCTCGACATTGGAGTGCTCGAGCTATGCGGTGTTGTATCGTTCCTCAACACTCCCCTTAACAAATATAATTCGAATATTCCTCCATTGTACATGGAATTATACCAAGCTATTTTACAACTGCTGGTGCAAAACAATACGGTTCATCTCCACAGCATTGATAAAGGCTCAGCCACGCTGTCGTGGCGACATCTGTTGCGCTATATCTCCACCAGTGGAAACGCTTGTAAAAGTCATGAAAGTTAACTACCGTACTACACTATAATATGACATAACACAGGGCCTTGAGTAATGCACTACGACTTGGTCATTACCATTCTGGCAACAGCAAATTTTATAACACCGTGTCTGAGGGTTTAAAGTAGGTTCGCTGTGAATCGTCTTTTGAAAAAACTGGCCGATCCTTATAGCCTAAAAATATACATTTTACTCAACTCCATTTTAAAAGCGAAATATGTTAAAGCAATCTATTTCATGATAATTTCTTCACACATTAGGCCCGCATCCTAATTCATGATTGTTAGTAAGCGGCTGCAAACGAGGAAAAGAAACACTCGAAGTTAAACAGATATTTCTTTATTGTTCAGGGCAGGCATATTTTATAGGCTATATAATGCAATATAACAATATATAATATAAAATTATATAATACAAAATACCTTAGGGTAAACACATTGCCTACGATTTCAACAAATTAAAGAGGAAAAAAGTACAACTGTAATACCTCTATTAAAACGCTTGAGATGAAGGCTGAAGCCTTAAACGGAGGCTGAACGTGCCTGAAATGAAGAGTAATGCTTTTCGCATTAAACGAACCCTTCTCTCAATATTTCCTTAAATTTAACTTTCTGAAGCTTTCTTTTCTTTCTGAAAGTCAAATCGACGCGCGCGACTTTTTTCCCGGTTTCCCGTCTAACGTTTCCGGAAACGGGAAATGGTTCTGATCGCATTTCCCGGGAATCCCGGATCCCGGATTAAACCCTAGTACGCACCACTGTGGTTGACACTCCTGGCTTCTTTGATACAAACATGTCTGAAGAGGAGCTGAAGCTTGAGGGTAGTGGAATGTATTAAGGAGTGTGCTCCAGGGCCTCATGCTTTTCTCATCATGCTCCAGTTGGGAAGATACTCATATCAGGAGAAAGAGGTCATCAGGAAAATATTTGATGTTTCTCAGAGGAAGCTCTGAGCACGCTGTGATTGTCTTCACACATGGTGATGACCTCCCTGAAGGAATGAAATCAAGGATTTTGTTTGTAAAAGTAAAGATCTGAGTGATCTAGTGAAGCAGTGTGGTGGGCCGGTGTCCATGTTTTTTGATAATAAACGCTGGAACAACACCAATCACGGTGACTACAGGAGTAAACCATTTCCAAGTGAAACAGCTTCTCACACTGTTGATGAGATCAAAAACAGCAGAGGCCTGCTACACCAATGAAATGCTTCAGGCCAGTGGAAGAAAATCAGTGGAACATTGAAATGCTTCTGAAATTTTAGCTGGTTTCACTGTAGAGCAGTGCTGGGAGCAACTCTTTGGTGCAACAAAATTACCAATTAAATCCAGTTTGGGTGCCAGGCATTGGAGGAATAGCTGGAGTGCTGTTGGATACAGTTCACCAACGTGAGGAAGCTGTGAGGAAGACCATTGAATTAATAACAGCCACTGAAACTTTTTACAGTGGAACCTCAAAGAAGGGTTCAACCAGAACGATGAGTAATTCTGGATAGGTTGAATTATTTGTCTGTAATCTCTGGTGTGTAAATGAAGGAAAGGTTTGGATTTAGAAAGGAATGGCGGTCAGTGCTACAAAAGATTTATCCTCTTCATCAGATAAAGCTGTCAATCACAACCCAGTCCTTCCAGCTGGGCCAGGATCTGTATGATATATATTTTACCAAATGTTTGGCAATTTTCTTTCTCAATTTAAGTGTGATATGTTTGATTTTCAAACTGCCAAAACCAACAACAGAAATCACACTTAATTGAAACCAGTTTATTTTGCTTATTTTTTTTTTAAAAACTTTTGAATTATATGTTATACATCCTCTAAAGCAGGGGTGTCCAAACTACGGCCCGTGGGCCAAACATGGCCCAAGCTCAGCTTTTTAATGGCCCCCAAGTCTCGTCTATACATGTGTTTTTTTGGCCCACCGGCACAATAATTGAAAGCAAATCAGCATGCAATTCCTCTTTTTAATTCATTGAGGCACTGTCGTGTAACAGATATCTGCCAACTGCTTAAAACCTCAAAAGAAGAAGACTAAATTATTAACCAATCACAGCCCATGCTTTGTGATGCCCTGTGTCTTGGGTTGGTGTCATAGGTGACACACATTGTTGCCAACCAAGCAACTTTTCAGAATCCCTAGCGACATTTTTTTTCCACCCACAACACAACTATTGAGAAATTTAGCGACTTTTTCCAGTGACTTTGGTGACTTTTTGAGATAGCCTGGAAAGCTGAACTCCTCCACCAACACCCTGTTTTGTGTGCATACAGCGCACCCTTCGTACATGTGGACTTCACTTCGCCACCGAGGGGACTTGCGGGAGTTCATGTTGCCAGTACTGGTGTGCAAACGAAGGTATGCAGCAGTTAGTTCAACAACTGTTTTGGGGATTTTGTCGCCATCAAATACATGTTGCAGTTTGACCCTGATGATGCTTCACCTCACCTGCAGCTACACCTGCAGCTGGAGCTTAAACAAGAACTGAGCTTCAGTGTGACAGCAACACCAGCATCTCTCTCGCCTTTTTACCGGTGCCGTGCCAAAAAGTGATTTTCAGTATTTGCCAAGAAAATTATTTGTTGTATTTAAACTGGTTTAAATGACTTTTTGGACTATAATCTGTCCAACATTTTTCTCATGAATGATATTTTGAGTGAGAAAGAACACTCCTGTCACAGGTAGAAGCTGCAGTTACGTTTTGGCAAAGTGACTTTTATATAATCGTTATTTATCAGGGAATTTCTGTGTGCAGAAATTAGTCTGGATCTCAAGTGGAGATCCAGACTAAGTGACACCCACCTACGTGACATTTTATCCACGTCTACCACTGCTCTGGTGCCAGACCTGCCCTGCGAACCTGTGTGCTCTTCACATTAGTGTCAGTTTACCTGGTGCTCTGTTATCAGAATTTCACAGCAGTATTTTACAGTTTCTGTATGTTATAAATTTCAGTTGAAAATTCAGAGCTTTTTTGGAAATAAAAGTATTAAATAACAATATTTATATGCATCTTTTATTTTAATTTTATTTAAATAACATCATCAGGGACTGTTGGCCCTCAGGCACTTTCACATTGTCAAATCTGGCCCTCCTTGAAAAAAGTTTGTCCGCCCCTGTACTGTACCTCTTATATCAATGCAGTCGCTTTCTTTAAAGCTGAGTTAGTGAAAGCGTTGCAGATTCAAACCCTTACAGCTCTTTGCTGTAAGTTAGTTGTTTCACAGCTGTCTAAATCAGTCCTGTACGACGGAGTATTAGGGCCACATTGAAAAAAAAAATTAAAATGTGCATTTCGAGAATAAAGTCAAAATTTCGAGAATAAAGTCGTAATTTCGAGAAAAAAAGTCAAAATACTATTTCGAGAATAAAGTCAAAATTTCGAGAATAAAGTCCTAATTTTGAGAAAAAGTCAAAATACTATTTCGAGAATAAAGTCGAAATTTCGAGAATAAAGTCGTTTCAAGTCAAACAGCTGCCACGCGACGTCTGCTATACCCTCTCCAGTATGCCTTGCGTGGATGAGTTAGTGAAACTATATTTCAAAATCGGTTTTAGTAATAAGGAAATTCTTTCTCTTTTAGCGCATAAACACGATGTAGTTATAAGTATAAGGACGTTGAAGAGATGGTGCAGAAATCTGTGTCTAGTCAGAAGGAAAAATCACACAGATTTGGAAGAATTGGCCGGATTTGTGCAAAATGAAATAGCTGGCAACGGACAGATGCAAGGATATCGGTGGTTACACCTTCGTGCATTACAGAGGGGGTATGTTGCATCACAAGACACAATAAGGCAGCTGATCAAGTTGTTTGATCCTGAAGGTGTGGAGCTCAGGCGGGCGCGCCGTCTGAGACGCAGGCATTACCGTAATAAAGGCCCAAATGCTCTGTGGCACATGGATTCGTACGATAAACTGAAGCCCTATGGCATTGGCATCAATGGCTGCATTGATGGTTTTAGTCGCTATGTTGTGTGGATGGAAGCCTACAGAACAAACAACGACCCAAAGGTGATTGCTGATTACTTCATCACATCTATTGCGCGCTTGGGAGGATGTCCGGAGCGTCTGCGCGCTGACAGGGGGACAGAAAATGGACATGTTGAAAACATGCTTGTCTTTTTGCGAAGGAACCACACTGACAGTTTTGCAAGAGACCGAAGTTTTGTCTATGGGCGCAGCACCGCAAACCAGCGTATTGAGTTTTGGTGGGGAATCTTGAGAAAACAAAGTGCACAGTTTTGGATCAATCTTTTCCAAACTCTCCAAGATGATGGGCATTTCTCCGGTGATTTTTTGGATAAAAGCTTAATTCAGTTCTGCTTCCTAAACCTTGTTCAGGTACGTTTCCGAGCTCATTACCCTTGCTTTCGTTATCCACATCTTCCATCATAAAGTCAGCATTGTTTTAATTAGAGCATATTTGGAATATTAATATTTGGTATTGGAGCGCATAATTCTCAAAAAATTCGCACACCTGACTATTTTTATTAGGACTATGCGCGCAACAGCAGCAACAGAAAAATTAAAAGCTTCAGTATGATGTTTTCATTATCTTTTTATTCAGGAAGAACTTAATGAAGTCGTGACAACCTGGAATTCCCACAAAATAAGGCCAAAGGCGGGTCACGGGGTGACTGGAGGCCGTCCTGTTTTGATGTACACACTTCCAGAGATGCATGGCGCTGAAGACTGTCTTAAGACTATTGATTTGGAGGAGCTGGCCCTATGTAAGGAGGAGTGCACCCCCAAAAGCCAGTACCCCTGTGATGAAACTGTATTTGATCTCTGCTGTCTTCTAATGCAGGAAAAAGGATGGGATGCTCCAAGAGATGCATTTTCTGCTGCTGAATTGTACTTGTTACTAAGAAATGAAATACTGCTAAATATTTAAGGGCAGGATAGTCCTCTAAGGACGTTAATTGGTGTGAGCTGTCAGATTTCAGAAGCCTGGTACTGAAACCATGAAGTCCTCTAAATGTGGACAATTTAACAGAGTATAAAAGCTATTTCTACCCATAACATGGGCCTACTTGTAAAACTTTATTTTCACAATGAAAGTATTCCTTTTTTCCCCTCTGACTACCTTAATCAGTGTTTGCTGTGAAGGAGCGATGTATATATGAAGGCTGAAATAATTTGTGGTGGGTTAATTATGCTTTTATTCTTCAATTTAATTTGTGTTAAACTGTCAAGGACTGACTCAACATGAAGGTTACCATAACAGTCTACAAGAATATTGTCTGTAACAATGGCACAACATGCTGGAGTATTAAAAGATTGTATTGTAGAGGATGCAATGTGCACTTAATTTCCTGCAAAATTACTCAGGTGCCAGTCACTAGACACAAAATCTTTAAATAGAAAACTCTTTATTTCACTAACTTTTTGTGCTATCAACTAGCTATTAAGTCTTGATTATTAACTTAACTGATTGTTAAACAGATCATACAGAAATGAAACTGGTGCACTTTTAAAAACATCAAATTATGAACATTCTTTGGTGCATTTGTAAAGAAAATTAAGATAACATAAAAAGAAATAACAATTTCCATTACTTTAAAATGACAAAAAAAATAAAAAAAATAGCATGGCATACTCCCAGAATTAATATGATTTGTGCAGTTACAGATCAATCATGTAAAACTTGTGGCTTCATCACAGTTGTCCTGTGTGTACTTGGGAAACCATATCCTAAGGCACAAAACTGAAATACATTTTTGCAGCAGCAGTTCAATGCAGTTCAGTGACTATATGAAGAAAAAATACATTGTCTAAATTATGAACATACTAAGCAACATAAAACCCTGAAGATGTAACAATGGAAATGTCACATGAACGGGAAATCTTACATGTGCACATTCACAAATATTGATTAGCCAATTGAAAAGCATAGGAATCCCTTGGAGGATGTAATTGGTATTCACATTAGCTTGCTGTAGCTGCTTAGAACAGATGTAAACGTGTCTATTCACAAGAGTCTGCACATGTTGGTTTTATTTTACAATAACTTTAAATAAAATATGATGCTCACCTACCATATCAAGTGCAGATTCAATCCAACAATATTTTGTCAGTGAAGATTTGAAAAATATCAATAAGGTCCTAACTGTCTGTTATTTACATTTATTTTATATGAATCACTTATTACAATTTTGTAATAACATCTACACACAAAGACATGTCATTTCCAATTCAGCACCTTTTAAAACAGATATGCAGTTGCTGATAGCTTAGAACCCAGCTTGTGAGAAATGTACTTGAAGTGGCCCTGTAAAAACAGATATCAAAAAAGTCCAGTATAGGCCACTAGTATAACCGGACAGAACAGATGAGACTTGAAGACAAAGTACACCTAAGAAAAGGAAATAAACAGTTGTAGACTGTCCAACTGAACCGTCTGAGAAAAGCCATTTTGTTGTGCTAGCTAGCTTCATGGTGAAAAAAAGCCAGCAGTAATATGGGTTTGTTATGTCAGCGCTAACTATGCCGCTTTTAGGGGTTTGTTTACTGTCGCAAAATACAGTAATTAAACTCGTGGAAGCCTGTAAGTAGTGGACAGGGACATGGACTAGCCTGTAAAGCTACAGCTTCTGGGGAGAAGACGCAAACTGCTCGCTGAAGTGTGCTGCAGGTTCAGATAACATAATGTTAGCTAGCAGTGTGTTTACTTAGCTGGATGTAGTTATGTTCTCGGATTAATTCATCTCCCGTTAAGTCACTTTTTTGCCTGTGAATGTGTTTTAAATAGGCTAGCGATTGCCTGTGCTGTCAACCAAAGACAAGTAGCTCAATAAAGAGGGAGTGCCGCTGACAGCGAATAAAAACAGCCCCAGCAGTAAGTTAGCAAAACAGTTGAACTATACAGCGTTAAGCCAAAGCGCTAATCTGATAATGGCAGAGGACACCCGACAGGACAAGAGGGCCAGCTTCACTGCTATAACGGAGCACAGCGCCAACGGGATGGCCAGGACCTCCGCTGTGGCCTCAGGAAAAACCGGCACGTCAAAGAAACTAGTGATCAAAAATTTCAAAGATAGGCCAAAACTAGCAGAGAACTACACTGAGGACACGTGGCTGAAGCTGAGAGATGCGGTGGGTGCCATCCAGAACAGCACCTCCATCAAGTACAACCTGGAGGAGCTCTATCAGGCAGTGGAGAACCTGTGCTCGTATAAAGTCTCCCCGACTCTGTACAAGCAGCTACGGCAAGTCTGTGAAGATCATGTGCAGGCCCAGATCCACCAGTTCAGAGAAGAGTCTTTGGACAACCTTTCCTTCCTGAAGCGAATGAATCGTTGCTGGCAGGACCACTGTAGGCAAACTATTATGATCCGGAGCATCTTTCTCTTCCTGGATCGTACCTATGTGCTTCAGAACTCTCTGCTACCCTCCATCTGGGACACTGGTTTGGAGCTGTTTCGCACCCACATTGTGAGCGACAGTGCCGTTCAGAAGCGAACAGTGGAGGGCATTTTGGAGCAGATTGAACTGGAGCGAAATGGAGAGACTGTAGACCGCAGTCTGCTTCGGAGCCTGTTGGGCATGCTGTCAGACCTGCAGGTTTACAAAGACTCCTTTGAGGAGAGATTTTTGACTGAGACCAATCGTCTGTATGCAGCAGAGGGACAGCGTCTGATGCAGGTACAAGACCTGCTGGACTTCAAAGACAAGATGGACAATGTAGCACAGAGCTGCTTTGCACGCAATGAGAGCTTCATCAATGCCATGAAGGAGGCATTTGAAACTTTCATCAACAAGAGGCCCAACAAGCCTGCAGAGCTTATCGCGAAATATGTGGATTCTAAGTTAAGAGCTGGGAACAAGGAGGCTACAGAGGAGGAGCTAGAGAGAATACTGGACAAGATAATGATAATATTCCGCTTCATACACGGAAAAGATGTGTTTGAAGCTTTTTATAAGAAGGACTTGGCCAAGCGTCTGCTGGTTGGCAAGAGTGCTTCTGTTGATGCTGAGAAGTCCATGCTCTCCAAGCTCAAACACGAATGTGGAGCGGCATTTACCAGCAAGCTTGAGGGGATGTTCAAGGACATGGAGCTGTCCAAAGACATCATGATCCAGTTCAAACAGTATATGCAGAACCAGAGTGAGCCAAGCAACATAGAACTTACTGTGAACATCCTCACTATGGGCTACTGGCCTAAGTAAGCAATTAGTTTAAGATGATGACAACTAATAAAAACAAAGTGTACCGTCTGTGATAGCATCTTGCAATTTTAGCTAGCTTGGCCAGTAGATTTTGGCTGCTTGTCACTTTTTATTTGGGAGATTATGAGCGGAGGAATAGCATTGTACTCAAGATTTACATACCGCGTGTGGCTATCAGTCAACAATACAACATGAACACTTCACTTACCTTCTCTCTTCATTAATGTTCACACTCTGGCAGGTAGTGGTCACTTTCCTCACTTAATTTCATGGCCTGTGGGATGTAATACGACGTCTTGACGTTTTGACTTTTTCTCGAAATTTCGACTTTATTCTCGAAATTTTGACTTTATTCTCGAAATAGTATTTTGACTTTTTTTCTCGAAATTACGACTTTAATCTCGAAATTTTGACTTTATTCTCGAAATAGTATTTTGACTTTTTTTCTCGAAATTACGACTTTATTCTCGAAATTTTGACTTTATTCTCGAAATGCACAATTTAATTTTTTTTTTAAATGTGGCCCTAATACTCCTTCGTAGTCCTGGCTCTTATTAACTCTTCCATTGTTTTTCTTTTTTTTTTCTTTCTGTTGTCAATAATAGATTTTGGCTCTCAGCCTGCTGCACTTATAGTCTCTTAGTGCAATGATCTTAGTGTCTGTATGGAGCCTATCTCCTGGGTGGACCAGTCTAAATGAAACTTTGCACAAACATCGTCACACATACAGTGATTGTTACCATCTATCTGTTTTATTAGAAATCCCAATTATTTAGATTTTCATATATATTATGCTCATTTTATCGGCCCCCTGTGAATGCAATCTTACATTCTCTGTTTGCACATTAAACAAATTTAATAAAAGTATGTACGGGCAACGTAGGTAACTTAGCAGGCACCAAATTTGAACCTGCCCCAGGATTTTGTTAGTCTGCAAAATACAGAATGAAGACTTTGATAAAGCACTGCAGGCCTGACTCATTTCTGCAATTTTTGAAACTCAACATGACTTTAAATGCTGAATTTAAATTGCATTTCTTCAGTGTAACATGAATGTCTGCAAACAATCACTTTCTCAACAACAAGCAGTCCAAATCAGTGCCAGTTTCAGCATCGCCAATTCCACCTTAAAAAGATGGTGACTCTAACTGTTCTTCTCAATACTGATGAACCGATGACTAAATATCGAATAGAAACAAATTTACTGTGACCAAGAGAGTCGCAGGAGCAAATATTTTCAAATTAATCTGCTGACTTCATATGTTTTGCAACCATTTTTTTCCCAACCAGATTTCCTTCACAATAAACACTTGAAGGAAAAATCTGGGAATTCCTTGAATTTTATGGCATTAAGTGTGTGTGGCTGTCCTGAAATCTGTCCAGTGGGACATCTGTTAATGCTGTGTATTTGATCATATACAAATAAAGTCAGTATTTTATATCAGAAAGTGGTCGTTTGAGCTCATTCAAAAACACATATATTAATCTATCATTTCCTGTTTACAAAGGCTAATACTGCTTAATATTTCTTACATTTTATGCTGTGCTGTAGAGCACCTTTTGACTGATATTCAAGTCTTCTTGATCTCCTGTTTTATTGTTCTAGTGTGTGTTCATTATAATTACCTTCTTGATTTTTGAGGTTTGCTTTTTAGTAATAGACTTTAAGGTACAGTACCAGTGGAGAGTGTGTCCAAACCTCTGACTGGTACTGTATACATTGGAGTAATCACTTTCTCACATGGTTTTCCTATATCATGTGTGTTACACGTCTTTATCTTGTGTCTAAACATGTACAGGAATCACAACCTCTTGCTGTTTAGCATTAGGCCGAGCATGCTTTCTAGTTTTGTGTTTGCTCCATGTATGCGCTTGGAACAAAGAAGTAGAGAAGACAGGAAATGTGGTTGCTGAACTGCTGCTATATTCAAAAGTGAAACCAAACTACAGTTGAGACAACAAAGAGGAAACAGCAAAAGACAACACAAAATCTGTCATTAATCAGAATAATCTTCACTCTTTATTGTCTTTTCATCATAGATGGTGAGTTAGACTTTTTTTAGCCATTCTGCGTCAACAATATTGAACACTGAACATAAGTTAGACCCACATGAATGTACTGTTTACCTCTGTGTGTGTGTGCGTGTGTGTGTGTGTGTGTGTGAATAAATAGACATGAGGAACCGAAACAAAGTGAGCTTTTTTGTTATCTCACAGCTTTTTATTTAACCCTCTGCTGTGCTGTGGTGTGTTGCCTCAAGGTAACACTGGCATTTCAAGCTAATTAAATTAACATAATACGCCCTCAGTTGTGCTGTGATACAGCAATACACCCCCCCCTCAATTTAGGTAGTGCTCCTTTATTTGTGCCCTTCCAGTTATTTTAGTCAGTTACAAACAGATTCACAATAATGGTTATCATTTCATTAAGGAATCAAGGTTATTTATTTTTGTGTTTCTCCCCTTTCACGTGTTTTCAAAAGCATCTTTGTTGTATCCATGAGCTTTGGGTTACTTAGAATGTGTTTTTTTTTTGTTTTTTTTGACAAACTTTCATGTTTTAATTTTAAATGGCATTGATCAGAAATAAATAACAGTGTACCATATAAGGGATTATTTTTTATTATCTTTTAAAGCATTTTCATTTCCTTTATTAAAGAAATTTGTAGAATTTAAGCTGCACTATTTATGCTTTTTAGCATATGTAAATAAAGCTATGCTGGAGTTCCACTGAATTGGTTGCCCGTTTATCTTTGTCATTGACCATCTGAGGGCCCTGCTCACACAGGATGTAGAACTGAAAATGTGACATTTAGGTTTTAAAAGTTTAAACTCTGGACTATGGTTGGCTTGTGATGAGTTGGATCCAGACGGTTGGTGTTGTTTGATATGAGATGGTTTTTGTTTTTGAATCTTTTCTCCTCTTATGAATCTATTGAGTACACGAGGGACAAGATGCTTTGTACTGATTCCCCAAAAGTCGTGTACAAAGCAGTCACAGCACAAAAAGTTACTGCTATTCTCATTTATTTACACTGATATTTTCTGACACGTTTAAATGTCATTAGTAAATAATAATTGTTGCTGATAGTGATTGTTTTCTCTCTCCTAGTGCCAAACACAAGGATCGTCCTGCTGGGAAAAGTTGGAATTGGGAAGAGCAGCCTGGCTAACACCATATTTGGAAAGAATGTGTTTAAAATCAAACATTTTTCTGACTCACAAGCAGTCTGTGAAGCAGCATGTGGATCTGTCAGTGGGAGAAACCTCACCGTGATCGACACTCCTGGTTTCTTTAGTCCGGGAATGTCGGAGCGGGAGCTGAAGAGTGAGATACAGAGGAGCGTCACAGAGTGCTCTCCTGGTCCTCACGCTTTTCTCATTGTGCTCAGAGTGGAAAAATTCACCGAGCAGGAGATGGATGTCATTAGAAAGATCGAGGAATATTTTTCTGCAGAGGTTTTTAAATATTCTGCAGTTGTCTTCACGTGCGGCTCCCAGTTATCTGAAGGGATGAAAATTGAGGCGTTCATCAGAAAAGAAAAGCGTCTCAAAGATCTGGTGGAGAAGTGCGGCGGTCGCTGTCACGTTGTCGACAATAAATACTGGAACAACGACCAGCAGGATGAATACCAGAACAACCAGTTCCAGGTGACACAGCTGTGCAACACAATGGAGGACATGATGAAGGAAAATGAAGGAAGCTGCTACACCACCGAGATCCTGAAGAGACACCAACAATCATCAGCCTTTTTCCCCAGGATCATCACATTTATTAAAAAATGTGCAGGAAGAACATCAGTGAAAGTCTTTTTTAATGTAGTGCTGCTCGTAGGTGCATTCATTATTTTTAGAAAATTCGCAGCTGTAGCAATTATGATACAGTAGCATCAGCAGCACAAACACCCGCCTGAGTCACTGGATCTAAAATTTCAATTATTTTCGAATTATTTTACTCATGTGATATGCTCTGCTGCCATCTGTAGACTTTCCTGTCATCTGTCCCTGTGGAGGGTGGCTTCAATCAATTTCCCCATACAAATAGTCGGTATTTTATATCAGAAATTGACCACATTCAAATATTAAATAACTGAGATGAAAAATCCTTTTGTAACTCCTCCTGCAGTCAGTGTTGGGATTTTTTAGTAAATGATTTATGAACATGGTGATAAAGCTAAGGGTAATGTGCAGGCAATAAACAGTGATGTCAGTAACGCGTTACTCTAATCTGACCACTTTTTTTGGTAACAAGTAATCTTAACGCGTTACTATTTGCAGTCCAGTAATCAGATTAAAATAACTTATCCAAGTCACTGTGTGTTACTATTTTTGTAATTTTCCTCAGTACAAAGATATATTTTTGCTTTCTTCTTGAGTCTCGGGGAGTGACGTCTGCCTGTATTTTCTAGCTGGAAATACAGGCAGTATTTTGAGTTTGTCAGCTAAAGATGACAATATCACTCTGTGCTAGCGACAAAGTGCTATCTAGCTTCAAAAACACTACGTCAAATTTATAGAAACATTTGAAGCCGCAGCACAGCACAGCACAGTCAAACTTACAGAGCAAGTCCCAGCAGGTGGTGCGAAGCAGAGAGCTGATGCAGGAGGCCCCCCAGCACCCAAACAACAAAAGCTGGACTTCAGTACAAAACCAGAAAGTGGGGGAGAGTTGAAGAAGTTGGTAGAAGAGTATGTAGTAGAGAAAATGCTGCCCTTAAACACGGTTGACTCACCCTCGTTTCATGGTTGTCATTTTTATGTTGGGGTGGCGGGGGTTGTTGTGCCATAAAGTGATGTTTCTGTGTGCTTTTATGTGTAATGTCTTTGCTTATATTGGTAAATAGAGTGCAGTCAGCATGATTTATGAAGGTGTTATATATAAAATGAAGAAATAACCTACCAATCCAGTGCTTTTTGGCCACTTAAAATATCTTTATAGAACTGTGATGTTATATTTGTTGTAATTTCTGCAGCCTTGTTAGCCAGATTTCTGTTTAAAAAAACATTTTTAATGTCAATGACAGTTTTTACCTTGATAAAAAAAAAACAAATATACAAAAGTCACTTTGCCAAAAACTGATTGCAGCTTCTACCTTGTGATAGAAATGCTGTTTCTCACTCAAAATGACCTGATATCATTCATGAGAGATATGTTTGACACGTTTCACAGATTATTGGTCAACAAGTCATTTACAGTCGTTTAAATACAGGCAATCATTTTTTGGCAAACACCGAAAATCACTTTCTGGCAGATGATCACTTTTTGGCACAACACTGACAACTGTTGAACGTAACTAATAAAGTAACTTGTAATCTAACTTAGTTACTTCTAAAATTAAGTAATCAGTAAAGTAACTAAGTTACTTTTAAATGAGTAATCAGTAATCAGATTACTTTTTCAAAGTAACTATTCCATAATTAGTAGTTGAAGCAGTAATTATAATTAGAAAAGTAGAGTGCAGACAGATGTGGAAACTATATATCTCCTATCTAAAAATACATTTAAGATATCTTGAATTATGGCGTCATTCAAGATATCTTTAATTAGAATTATGACTAGTCAGAACAAAAAGTGAGATGTCTCAAATTTACTTTATGATTAGTCATAATTTAATTGTAGATATCTGAAATATGTGTTTCAGATAGTAATTTATTGAAGATATCTTGAATTTAAGCCTCCATTCAACTCAATGGTAAATCTGACATCATTTCTACTAGTCAGAATGCAATTAGTGATATCTCAAATAGGTATTTTGTCTAGTCAAAATATAAATAGAGATATTTTAATTTACTAATATGTCTAGTCATAAATCAATTTCAGATATCTGGAATGTAAGTGTGATGAAACGGATTTTATGTTAAAACGGCCTGCCATCTCAGCCTGTCAACTGGAATTACATGTATATGCACACAAATAAATAAATAAAATAAAAACACAAACATTAACAAGAAAAGCTTATAGAGACTCTATAGAGCTGATCTTGGAAGAATAAATATGTTTGGCACAGCAGTGCATTCACATCACGATTCTGATTGCAAACACTGCCAGACATGACAGGCTTTATATGAAGAAAAAAAAAAAAAAAACGGCCTGCCATACAGGGCGAGTAGGCACGTGATTCCTCTTTCAGGGCACTCTCATCGCTGATTGGAAGAAGCTCATGCCAAGAGGCTGGGACCAGCCTGTGCACCAACAAGGGAAGGCCAAGTTTAAACCACGGCTCCGCCCCATCTGTTAAACCAGTAGGGTTGCAGTTAGTGATGGTATAAAGTGTTAAGTTTAGCATAGAAATCTCACTCTTCTCGGGGAAGTTGGTTACAGCTAACTGCTTTTGTGGCCTGTGATTTTCTGAACTGAATCCATGTACATGCAAATCTTCTGATCCTTCAATATATTAAATATATTAATTTATTTACTGTTAATCTATTAGCATAACTTGTTCTTCAAATAGCCATTTAGATGATTGGGGGATGAAGAAATGTGACTGATATCTGGGTCTTCTAGGTTCTTTGTCTGCAGTGTTTATCTCCTGACATCAGACGGCTCACCGTGCGCTTTTCATCCTCGCTGAAGCTGTTCAGCCTGGGATGAGCGTCTTCCTACTCACGTCTGTATCTTTGCAAGAGTTTAATTTCTTAGGACATGGTGCAGTAGCGGGTGGACAGTAAAAAAAAAGGCACAGGTGTGTGGTGTCTGTCTGTAGGCAACCGAAACTGCAGGATGCTCAGGCAGCACCGGGAAACCACATTTAACTGCCAAATATATATAATAAAGATATTTTACAGAACATATTTCTTTAGAATTGCCTGGAGAAACCAAACCCGTTGTTCACATGTCCTTCCATGTATGACTGCCAGTGGTTGCTTATTTTTATTTTAAAATGTAAGTATTGCTCATAAACTCAAAACCGTGAAATCAGACCAGGGACCACAACAGTATCCTGCTTTCAGGAGATAATAAACTAAAAAAAAAGGCCAAAATGTTTTCTTAAAACCTTTTTGGACAGAAAAACACTGAAGCCCTAAAACCACAGAACCTCCATATGTTACAAATGCAATAAACATCCCAAGTAAGAAGTTCAAAGAACGATCACATGAGTTTAAAGTCTTTTTAGCATGAAACATGTTTATTCAGTGGATTCTTGTGGAGCTGCAGTACAGAGATGAACATAATATGAACATCACAGACTTTGAAAAACTCTTGAAGCTCTTCAACAAGGATGATAAATTTGCAAGAAAAGTGTCGTGTTCCCCATTTCACTGCAGTCAAAACAAAAGTGAAACATAACTCGTCAAACAAGTTGTGACGCAGAGAGCACAAAGAGCAGCAGAGAATCAAAGTGCGACACAAAACCTGCCATTAAACTGAATAATCTGCACTTCTTTTCATCATGGATGGTGAGTTTTGAGTGATTTACTTCTTTTTGTTGCTCTGCACTAACACTGTTGTACTAAACTTTGAGCTCACATGGGGACATGAGAACAATAACAAAGCCTTTTGGGTTCTGGTAATGCTGCGCATTGCTTAATTTGACTAAGTGTGTAGGGTGTTGAAATGTATGTTACAGTGGACTATCTTTGATGCTGTGGATCATAATGTTCTTCCTGACAATGTATTTATTGCACGGGACTGAATGGTGCCACCATTTTCTGAAATGCGCCACGCTGCTCATTTCTCTCTGTTTCTCTCTACTGTAGCTTCTCAAAGTAGTCTGAATGAACAGTTCTTTACATCTGTCCTGTTTGAGAAGCAGCATTAAACTAACATATGGGGTTAATAACAAAAACAAAGTCAAAACTTATTAGTGATTCATAAATGTTGATATTCTGTTTGCTATTCTTATTTCTTAATGTTTATTTTTATTACTTGAATGTATTTTAAGTTAATATTTTACTTTTTATACACTACAATTATCACAAAACATTAATTAAAACAGGTGATGTATAAACGTCAGATATTTTAATCTAAAAATGCTTTTTTTCGTTAATTCAAAATGACCTCATCGACTGCATTGAATGGATGCCGAAATAGGAGGGTACAAACTGGTTAAACATTAAAGAGTGAGTCCTATCTAATACTTCAGGAGAGAGTGGAATTAATAGTTTAATAACAGTTTATTAATACTTTAATAAGTACTGGTACAGATGATAACTTTCAGAACCATCAGTATGACTACAAAAAGCAAAACAAACAGAAAACAATATCATTCTCTTCTAGGGTCAAATGAAAGAAGGATTGTCCTGCTGGGAAAAACAGGCTCTGGGAAGAGCAGCCTGGGAAACACCATACTGGGAGACAGCCTGCTGAAGGTGAAACTGTCTCCAGAGTCCGAAACAAGTGAATGTCAAACAGAAACCAAAACTGTTGGTGGCGTACGCACCACTGTGGTTGACACTCCTGGCTTCTTTGATACAAACATGTCTGAAGAGGAGCTGAAGCTTGAGGTAGTGAAATGTATTAAAGAGTGTGCTCCAGGGCCTCATGCTTTTCTCATCGTGCTCCAGTTGGGAAGATACTCATATCAGGAGAAAGAGGTCATCAAGAAAATGCTTGAATGTTTCTCAGAGGAAGCTCTGAAGCACGCTGTGATTGTCTTCACACATGGTGATGACCTCCCTGAAGGAATGAAAATCAAGGATTTTGTTTGTAAAAGTAAAGATCTGAGTGATCTGGTGAAGCAGTGTGGTGGCCGGTGTCATGTTTTTGATAATAAACGCTGGAACAACACCAATCACGGTGACTACAGGAGTAACCAGTTCCAAGTGAAGCAGCTTCTCAAGGCTGTCGATGAGATCAAAAACAGCAGAGGCTGCTACACCAATGAAATGCTTCAGGCAGTGAAGAAAGATCAGTGGAACATTGAAATGCTTCTGAAAAGTTTAGCTGGTTTCACTGTAGGAGCAGTGCTGGGAGCACTCTTTGGTGCCAATAAATCAGTTTGGAGTGCAGTCATTGGAGGAATAGCTGGAAGTGCTGTTGGTGGTGCTGTTGGATACAGTTCACCAACAGTACTGGAAGCTGTGACGAATACCATTGACACTGGAATGAAATTAATAACAACCATTGAAACTTTTGACAGTGGAACCTCAAAGAAGGGTTCACCCAGAAAAGATAAGTAATTCTGGATAGGTTGAATTATTTGTCTGTAATCTCTGGTGTGTAAATGAAGGAAAGGTTTGGATTTAGAAAGGAATGGTGGTCAGCGCTACACAAAGATTTATCCTCTTCATCAGATAAAGCTGTCAATCACAATCCACTCATCCCAGCTGGGCCAGGATCTGTATGATATGTATTTTACCAAATGTTTATCAGTTCTCTTTCTCAATTTGAGTTTGATATGTTTGATTTTCAAACTGCCAAAACCGACATCAGAAATCACACTTTAACTGAAACCAGTTTATTTTGCTTGTATGTTGTACATCCACTAAAGTCAGGCTCATGATGGAGAAGAATTTCACCACTTGTATCGTTGCTGTCACTTTCTTTAAAGTTGAGTTAGTGAACGAGTTGCAGATTTAAACCCTCTTTGCTGTAAGTTGGTGGTTTCACGGCTGTTTTCTTTACTTGTTTGACACAGTCTAAATCAGTTCTGGCTCTTATTAACTGTTTGAGTGTTTCTCTTTTTTTCTTTCTGTTGTCAATAATAGATTTTGGCTCTCAGCCTGCTGCACTGACAATCTCTTACTGTAATGATCTTAGTGTCTGTATGGAGCCTATCTCCTGGGCGGGCCAGTCTAAATGAACATTTGCACAAACATCGTCACACATACAGTGATTATTACCATCTATCTGTTTTATTAGAAATCCCAATTATTTTGATTTTCATATATATTATGCCCCGTTGATGTTCATGTGTGTCCTTAATATTACACACATTTAGCACGTAGTGCTGCTGTATTGTGAACAGTAGGTTGTTGAATATTTTTCTTTAAAATGTATCTTTTGTCGAGTTTTCATTACACAATAGTCACTTTTGCGCCTTGAATCTTGCACCTGATTAGATATGATAACTAAAACTAACTGAATTAGAGGGAAGAAGTAAAAACTAACTAAAACTAAACTATAATGTAAAATCCAAAACTATTATGACCCTGGTAATCACTTAAGATTTTCCTATGTCGTGTGTGTTGCGCTTCTTTATCTTGTATCTAAACATGTTACAACCTTTTGCTGTTTAGCATTAGACCAAGCATAGAATTTGTACTGTTTACCTCTGTGTGTGTGTGTGTGCAAATAAATGGACATGATGAGGAACTGAAACAAAATTAGCTTTTTTGTGTTTTGTTATCTCACAGCTTCTTATTTAACCCTCTGCTGTGCTGAGATGTGTTGCCTCAAAATAACAGTGCCATTTTCAGCTGCTTAAATTCACGCAATTTTCCCCATTTAGGCAGTGCATTTGTCACATGACTCTGGAGGCTCTTTTCATGATCCTTTATTTGTGCCCTTCCAGTTGTTTTAGTCAGTTACAGATTCACAATAATGAGTGAAGTTCAGCTTTTCATTAAGGAATCAAGATTATTTATATTTGTGTTTCTCCCCTTTCACATGTTAGAGAGAATTACAGGTGCTGGACATAAAATTAGAATATCATGAAAAAGTTGATTTATTTCAATAATTCCATTCAAAAAGTGAAACTTGTATATTATATTCATTCATTACACACAGACTGATATTTCAAATGTTCATTTCTTTTAATTTTGATGATTATGAGTGACAACTAATGAAAACTCCAAATTGAGTATCTCAGAAAATTAGAATATTACTAAAGACCAATACAAAAAAAGAATTTTTAGAAATGTTGGCCAACTCTAAAGTATGAAAATGAAAAGTATGAGCATGTACAGCACTCAGTACTTAGGTGGGGCTCCTTTTACCTGGATTACTGCAGCAATGCGGCGTGGCATTGGAGTTGATCTGTGGCACTGCTCAGGTGTTATGAGAGCACTTTTTTTTTACACTTTTTTCTACCACATCTTTTCCTTCCCTTCTCCTCTCTATTAATGTGCTTGGACACAGAGCTCTGTGAACAGCCAGCCTCTTTAGCAATGACCTTTTGTGTCTTGCCCTCCTTGTGCAAGGTGTCAAAGGTCGTCTTTTGGACAACTGTCAAGTCAGTAGTCTTCCCCATGATTGTGGGGAAGACTACTGACTTGACAGCTGATTAGAGTGTGGCACCAGGTGTCTTCAATATTGAACCTTTTCACAATATTCTGATTTTCTGAGATAGTGAATTTGGGGTTTTCATTAGTTGTCACTTACAATCATCAAAATGAAAAAAAAAAAAAAACATTTAAAATATCTCAGTCTGTGTGTAATGAATGAATATAAAATACAAGTTTCACTTTTTGAATGGAATTACTGAAATAAATCAACTTTTTCATGATATTCTAATTTTATGACCAGCAACTGTACACTAATGAGTAATGTAATGAGTACAAATACTTTATTACTGTACTTAAGTTGATTTTTCAGGTATCTGTACTTTACTTGAGTATTTATTTTTCTGACAAAATTTTACTTTTACTCTTTACATTTTTACGCAGATTTCTGTATTTTCTACTTTTTACATTTTCAAACAGATTCGTTACTTTAGGTTTAACACGTCTGAGAAAAGTTTGCATATCCGGTCAGTGCGCCGTCAAACATCAAACAATCTGAGCCTAAATGGAGAAATAATAACACATAAGAGAGAATTGTACTAGCGTATCCTCCATCACTGGGGCTTATTGCATACAAAGAGAATAAAGAGGCAAACTCATATAATTTATGTATCATTTATAGCGCTATAAACAGTGGGCCGGTCCGAGGGCAGCTGTTGTGGTCGCGGTACTTCCAGCATGTAGCTAGCTAGAAAATAAAGGGAATTTTTAATGCAACATTTCCAAATGCTCAACAAATATCAGCAAACACACAAAGTGTGTGCAGTTTGTCACACAGTGTGTCTGCTAGCTAAAAGAAGAGCTGCTGTATTTCAGGGAGGAAAAAGAAAGAGAGAGGTTCACTCAGAGATGGAGAAAGAGGACAGGAGAGGAAGAAGAGAGGTTAGATTTAAAAGTAAAGACTGCAAAACCAACTGAGGTATTCTGACTTTATGTAATTCAAAGATTGTATGAAAATACACTTTAGTGCGTGATAAAAAGGTCAGCTTGCTCTACTGTATTTACAGTAAAGCTCTGTGTTGGACTGGAGCACAGTGTCTGTGTTCATGGTCAGAGTTACAGGTTACAGCGCAGCAGAGATGAGTTTGAATCAAAGCTGTTGATGCTGAGATTTATTCACTGAATCCAACATTTATACAGCCTGTATGCTGTCAGTGTAGGGGATGCATTCTTCTGTAATATTATTTTATATTATTACATTAATATAGCAGGTTCAGTTAGCATTACACAAAAATAGCTGGTAGCAACGTCCTCCAAACAGCTACTTTTACTTTATTAGTTTGAGTACATTTCAGAGCCTTTACTTTTTTACTTTTACTTGAGTACAGAAGTTGAATCAGTACTTAAAAAATACTTTGGTAAAAGCTGAATACAAGTACTTGTACTTCTACCTAAGTACAGAATGTCTACTCTTTTGCCACCTCTGCTGCTCTGCCTGTAAAGCTCTGAGTATGTGGACTACGTGACAAACAGGCTGAGAAGAACAAACACTGAGAAATGAATACTGTGCATTGTGCTGTCAGTGCCTCATGATTGAAAGCATTTGGAGACAATGCAGCTCCTGTCAGCTGTAAAGCATTGCTTCAGACAGACAGTAAAGGATTAAAAACATTTTTTAACTGTAGATTTGACAACACCCTGTCATTCTGGCATGTTTTGCTTTCAGTCACAGACGCACTACAGGAAATCCAGACTGCGTCATTTCACTATCCTGGCGACCATCAAAATGCAGATATCTCTGTGACAATTACACTAACAATAGTCTCCAGTATGACAGATTGTGGGATCCTGAGGACTGCAAAATTATACAGCAGTTGTGATAAATTTGGTCAAAGCAAGGCTGCCTATGAAGGAGCTTTTGAAGTACCAAATGCCTCACGTGGCCCTGAAATGGGACACATGGACAGATGACTGGCTGGCATCTGTGAAAAGAGAATTGTTGAAGCTGTGGAGGGACAGAGCACAAATATGCAGTATATAGATCAGTCTTCTATTTTAGCCATGCACTGATCTGAAAAACATGGACTGAAATATGTCAGCATCTCTGTGATGATTCAGCACAAGATTTGTTACAGATTTTCAAATCTTTCCCAGAGAATAAATCCTCCTGACTTTGGTTATTTCCTGACTTTTGATCTGCTGCTGTCATAAAAATAAATCACAGTTGTTGCTGTTTTTTCCAAGATTCCAGCTGCAGACTAAATATGTGCAAATTCAATGGCATTGGGATGGCTTTTGGATAATTGACTAAGTGAAAAAGTAAAGCTGATTTTTGCACTACAAGCAGTGACTGACACTGTAATTCAGGCCAGGACGTCATCTGAGCTGCCTTTTTTCATGCAAACAATCAGACTCCTAATTTTACATGCAACAACATTCACAGACAATGTAAAACAGACTGTTTTAGCTTGAGTGGTTAGACCAGCGTTTCCCAAAGTCAAGAGTGCTGCGGCCCTGAATTTCTGTTATTTCTGCGGCCTACCTGCAGTACCTTTCCAAACCATAAGGGGGCTGCAGCCCACACTTCCGGAACCACTGGGTTAGACTTGCTACTTTTTCACCGCTGAGGTGCCGATGCTCGTGCCAGTGGTTGTGTCGGTTTCAATGAACTGGCAAAACACTTAAGAATGGGCCCGTGTTTCCACCACGCTTCTGTGAACTGATCCTTTACGTATGAGTGTGGTCGGGTCCTCGTCTGGAAAAAAGTCCTCGCTCTTTGTGCTCAGTTTTTTTGGCTGCAAACATATTTGTCCCTGTTTTTTCACTTTCTTCATTCCCTCACGTCGATTCCGACAGTTTTAGCAGCTCCCTCCAGGAATTTGCTGACATTTGTGAGTCCTTATATTGATTGTTCCTGATTGTTATTCTCTCACTGATAAAGTGGCCGGAAACGCACGAGGACGGAACAGGTTCATCACAATGTTGCGGCTGCTTGGCCGCAACATTGTGATGTCAACATTTCTCCGGAGGTGAATGCCAGATTACGTCGGTTCAGAGCGGTTTCTTTTTTTTTTCTTTTTTTTCTTTTTTTTTTTTTTAAGCCTGTCATGTCTGCCAGATCTTGCAAACAGGACTGTGATCTGAATGCACTGTTGTGCCAAACATATTTGCTATTTCAAGATGAGCTCTATAGGTTCTCTATAGGCTCCTCTTGTTACAGTAGTGTGTGACCCTTTATCTTATTTGAATTATTTTTAACATGCTATGTGACAAATTGTGCTGGAGCTGACAGGCTTAGGAAAAAGAAAAGAAAAGAAAGAAAAGAGAAAGGGAGAGAGAAAGAGGAAGAAAAAAAAAAAGAGAAAATAGAAAAAAGAAATAGGAAAGAGCGTAAGTAAGTAAACCAAATAGTTCATCACTTGTTAAACTTAAGATATTGACAATATTTGCAAAATATTGTGTGGGGAAAACAAAATAAAAGAAGAAGCATGGTTACACAAACCAACCATTTTGTGTTATTATTACATTGGTGTATGTGTTTGTGTCATGAAATGTACTTACCAATGAGGGCAGAATGCCACAGCTCTGACCTACAAAGACCTACTAAGATCCACTCATTACAAAGACAACCGCACACCCACCCCAGCAGACAGGAGAGAGAGGTCCCAGACGGAGCCCCCCCCCCCCCCCCCCCCCCCCCCCCAGCCAAGGGGCAAGGGCCCCCAGAGAACCCGAGGCAACGAGAAGCCAGCCCCCCCAGCAGCCAGGCCCCTGCACAGGCCTGCGGCAGGAGTGGCCAGGAGGCAAGGCACAGGCCCAGACCCAGGTCCAGCCATACATACAAACACACATGCACACCCGCAAGCACACCCATGTACACATTTATGTATAAATACACATACATGCACATACACACTCACCCACACACATATAAACATAGATACACTGTAAGCACACATTCACTCACCCACCCATACTCACAAAGATAGTGACAAATACACAAAGACACACATTCATCCATAGCTACCCACCCTCTGAAGATGGGGCGAGTGGAAACCACCCCAGGGCCAACAGCGACCCCAAGACACCACCGGGCGAGGTGTAAGAAACTGGAGTGTGGGTTCAGAGCGGTTTCCGTAGCTGCCTTGTGTGCGCTTCTCAGGTGGACTTTGATGTTGGTGTTTTTTCCTCACTGAGATGTGTTCCATACATTTTTCATCATTCACAACAAAACACTCTTCTATCTGTATTATCGGACTCAAAGAAACTCCACATGGGACTCTGCCGCTTTCTTGGTAGACCACTGCCATTACTTTGCTGACCAGCTTGGTGAGCGCAGCACGCACGCACACAGCTGCCCAACGACGCTCCCAGCTTAAACTCGGAGAGCAGAAAAATGATCAATCCATAAGGCTTTTAAATAAAATGACAAACAAGAAAAGGAAGGTCATTTTATCTATAATTTTAGTTAGTTATCGTTTTTTCTTTTTAATTCGAGTTTTTATTTATTTCAGTTAACGACAATGTTTTTTTCAATTTCAGTTTTCGTTTGTTTTTGTTAACTATAATAACCCTGGTACGCACTGGCACTGACAACCTGTCGGTGGAAAAAGGGCCACTGACCTACTCTTTACTGGGTTTCATCTTCCAGCTTCTACTCACATCTTTTCATTGGCTCCCTCCCTCGCACCTCCATCTTTCCTTTTTATCTGACTGAGTCTAACAATATTTTGGTTTCCTTGTTGAGAAAATACACAGTTTGTGACAGAGTTGCACATGTAGTCTCTTTGCTGAACAAGCTGGATTTTCACGGAGGGCGAAAACAACCCTCAAAGTTACCAGGAAATGAACCGGTGCTCCCCATATCCATGCCGACCCTGCCTGGGATACAAATCTGCTCTACTTCTAGACAACAGCTCTCAAGAGCCGAGTTAACTCCCCACAAATGTGACTCAGATGTTTCCAGGAAGAACAAGTAAACAAGCTCTCTACCACCACTTTACGCTAAATTTATGCTTTACAATGACATTAAAAGCAAACGCCCAGACATCAGTTATACAAATGTTTTCCAGGTATGTGACTATGTCACTGTCTTGTTCTACCATGGCTTCTTTCTCAGGTGAAAGAGGAAACTCTCAAAGTACAATAACTCATTGTTTTGATCATGGAACCAGCATGTCAAAGTCAAAGTCAGAGTAAAAATAAACCTTGTGCCACTCCTCTAACTCATGCAGCCATTTGTTTATGTTTTTAATGAGGAGGAAGTGCAGTCTTCATGTTTGTTTAGCAACACATTCCAACACCTATTAAATATTTAAAAATACCGGTCAGGTCTGGGAAAATTTTGGTTTGGATTAAAAATGTACCTGTACACAACAGCTAAACATGTGTTAGCTGCTGAGGACATTTGGCTAAGGTCTTATTGTGTCTGTTTCAGACAATAAAACACTTATATTAATATTGAAAAATGTGATATCATGTATTTTAGTCTTATATTAAGGAATCATGACCTCTCATGAGTATGAATGTCTTTAAACTTTGACATTGTGCAGAAGTCTTGAGCCACCCTACAGCCATCTGTAAAACACAATGGAAGTTGTGTCATGGTCTTGGTGCTCCATTTCAGCCAGGGGTGTTGGAGATCCACGGTGGCGTGGTGGTTACCACTGCTGCCTCACAGCTTGAAGAAATTCCACCTTGGCCTGGACCTTTCTGTGTGGCGTTTGCATGTTCTCCCCGTGTCTGCGTGGGTTTCCTCCCACAGTTACTGGGGTTAGGTTAATTGGTCACTCTAAATTGCCCATAGGTGTGAATGTGAGTGTGAATGGTTGTCTGTCTCTCTGTGTTGGCCCTGCGACAGGCTGGCGGACTGTACAGGGTGTACACTGCCTCTCTCAACATTCATGGAATTATGAACACAGGAAAGTCCCATACAAACTGCCATCACAGTAAAAGCAGAGATGTACAGTATTCATTTATTTTGTCCAAAGGTCTGAACACTTTTTTTGGAGCGCCCCTTTCAGAGGGCAGAATTTAAAAAAAAATTTAAACACAAAGCAGTTTGTGGTGGGCAATTCACTCACTGCAATTAAAAAAAATCACACAATCCATACATTTTTAGTAAAACTAGTATTAAAACATCTATGTGATACCTTTATAAATTATGTTAATAATGTTTTTATTTGTTTCTCATCAGTCTTCAGGAAGGCTTTAGCCTGTTTATGCAATTTAAGGCGCCGTGTCCCATAAATCTTGTGGTTGTTATTTGCTACATTCAGGTTGAGGGATTGAATGATGACACTGTATAAGCTGATGTCGCTTTGACACAATCACAAGAAATGATATAGAAAATGTATAAAACAGATATCAGTTGTTAATAATCTCTTGATTGCATAGTAAAAAATGTGATTTCTTTCAGTCTCCTGCGTTCTTACATTATCTACACAGTTAATCATACAAATGCACTGTGATTAAAAACAAATGGTTTTTTGCTCTCATTAAAGATCTTTAGAGCATCGGTAAAGAAAAGACAGTGGATTTGAATACTAAAGACAACACAAAAATAGTTGCGTTAACTAATCAAGTTGCTGGCATTTGCGAGGGGAAAAGTTCAGAAATGGGTTTTTTTCTTATCTGATGTGCATCAGTGATCAGCAATCAGTAAAACGGGAAAAGCAACAATCCTTCATTTTAATGTCATCCTGCGGCTCAGGACAATGCAAAAGTTATTTGCTGACATTATTTTGATGTCAGCAGTCTCAAATTATTTTTTTTTATCCATTATTCTCTCTAAGAGGACCCTGAACACAGAGAGAGATGTTTCTGATGGGGGTTGAAAATTGGGGTGTGTGGGGCAGAGAGAGCTGTTTGCCTGGTCCTCATTAAGTGCAAAGACTGGATCTCTCCTACCTGTCAGCACAAGCAGTTTTTGCACCTATAATTAAGTTACTACTGCAGTATTCATTTGGACACGTTTTTATAGGATGTGTGTTGTTGAATTTGGTTCATTTGATAGGGAAGCATTATTAAAATGAATCACACAGAAGTGATACAACAAAATTAGTGGCAAACAATTTAGTGCAGTGAGCAGCGCACTAAATTGTTCTCAAATGTAAGCATGCACGACTGAGATTGTTGCCACTATGAGTGCTAATTTATTTGGAAACCAGCGTGTCAGTGGCACACGAGGATTCCCCATAGTTGTAACTGCAGGGCCAAAGCTTTGGGTCCCTCTCCCACAGTAGCTTCTCACTGAGTCCTCAGCCTAACAGAGCACCACATATTTCTGGCATAAAATTGACTGTCAACAGTCATAATGTCTTCTAGCAAAAAAAACAGCTGCATAAAAGGTGAGCAGTCAATGTTTTCATGTCGATCTGTTGGACAGCTGATACCTTCAGCCTCCTGCTGATAACTCTATCTTTCTTTCCCCATACCCCCCAAAGCAAAAGAGACACACTTTAAAATTATGAATAACATCTACCCATCTAAAGAATTACTCATGTTACACTTTAATATTGAAGATAATAATTGTACTGTACATTTTGCGAGAAAGATATTGAAACGACTGAGCATATCTTCTTCTCATGTGACAAAGTTCATTGTTTTTGGATGGAAATTCAAGCACGGCTAAAAGGAAAATTTCCATCATCACCAGCTTCTCTGTCAAGATGATATAATCTTAGGAAACAAAACAGATGCAATCTCTGTCAATGTCATTTTATGCTTGACCAAGTTCTTCATACACAAAAACAGTATACAAAAGTGTCCCCATTTTTTAATTTTTTTTTAAGAACAAATTGTATATATATAAGAAGTCATTAAAACCTACAAAATCTCCCAAAAGCCAAAAATTGTATTCTTTTATGAATGATACTTACAATGATTCATTGAGTTAACTACATATTGTGCACCCCTTGCTGTGTGTGTGTGTTCTGCTGCTGTAGCCCATCTGGTTCAAGATACGGCACGTCTTGACTCACATACAGTCATGACGTGAGAGTTCATATGCGTGTGAAGTCAGAAGAGCGTATACCTTTGGCAATATAATGTGAAGTGGCTCAGATACTTTTATTTCTATGGGAAGTTAAAGGAAAATAGGCAAGAAGGACCTACCATCCATTCACTTCCGCTTATCCTGTTCAGGGTCGTGGGGTGGCTGGAGCCTATACCAGCTGACATAGGGCGAGAGGCAGGGTACACCCTGTACAGGTCCCCAGCCTGTCGCAGGGCCAAAAAAGAGAGACAGACAACCATTCACACCTATGGAATGAGTTTCCAATTAACCTAACCCCAGTAAGTGCATGTCTTTGGACTGTGGGAGGAAACCGGAGTACCCAGAGAAAACCCACACAGACACGGGGAGAACATGCAAACTCCACACAGAGAGAGGGAGGGGCCCAGGCCAAGGTGGAATCGAACCCAGACTTCCCAGATGGTATTTTAACTGTGAGGCAGCAGTGCTAACTACCGCACTACCGTGCTGCCCGCCAAGAAGGATACAGATTTCAAAATAGAAAAAAACTCAATTATTACAGTGCAAAATGTATACCGTGAACAAGTTGCCTAGGATTATGGCAAAAACATCAGACTCATCACCTGTGGAAGCTTGTAAAGAACCCTTTCTCATAACATTTAAACATTAAACTGCCCATGTTGAGTGGATGTAAACATCTGACCTCCTTAAAAACTAATATTGGGAAATATTTAAAATCTTGAAAGTTCTATTAAAACAGTGCTGGATGCTTGATAGATGGCACTTGCAACATCATCAACTTACTGAACACTCTAAATAACTAACACAAATATTAATAATTAACTTCAGATTAAAGCACAGCACTGAAACCTCGTGCAGTCACTGCTTTTGAATTCCTATTTTTGCATGAACTTGCATGCAGACAAAAACATTCCCTCTCATATGTGACTAAGTTAGGGTCTTTTCTGTGTATTCTTCTCTCAAAGATGGAACTCAGTTTCGTTTCCTGAAAGGCTGTTTGCAACGCAGAACTGATATACTGAACGTGCCACGTTATCTGATAAGGAAACTGATCTGTAATGCGATCCGCATGCTCTCAGACACCTTCAGCTCCTCCGAGATCAAATGTTTAAACAAGCTATATGCTGCTTTTTTCTGTTGAGTAGGCTGACAATAAATTAAGCCTGTTCTATCCAAAGGCAATCTTAAAACATTACTACATTCTTTTTTGATTACATTCTGATTACATTCTGAGTTAAATGTGTTAATATTACTTGCATAAAAAAATGCTTTTATCCACAGACAGTAGTAGAAACACGCTGGCGGGCTGCAGCAGCTGTGTGGTACAGAGGCTTAGTGATGGATCAGTTTCAGGCTTCAGGTTTTTGATTTAAAGTAAAAAAAGCAATCCAGACGTTTTTACTGTCTTTGAGCTGACAGGTGATGGCAAGTGTGCAGTTGAAAGGTGCATTTGGCATGTAATGGAAGCTAAATCAAGCGCAATGCAAAAACGTACCTCTCCCAGGCTCTGTCAACGTGTCAAAAAATCATTTAAACTATGTGCATGCAAACGCTGATGTAACAGAGTATTTACACCCACATGTCAAAAAGCTGGGGTTGTGGAAAGCTTTGAAAAAGTTGATTCAGACACACTTAAAATGAATCAAAAATGCTTTGGTAGTTAAATAATTGGTCGCGATGATGTTGTTCTGTTTTTGATGATGACCTTGACAATGACTGACCCACAGGTCAGCCTCACCAGCCAGAAAAAGACTCCGCTCCCAGACTCCTCAGCAGTTTGACTCCTGCATCTGTATTTTGGGGAAATAAAGCTTCACATCTGGAAAATGCTGCTTTGTAGTTCAGGCAGAAGCCTGCAGACAACAGACAACACCCTTCACTGAATCACAAATCAGCACTGTGGCACAAAATGCTGCTCTTCTACACAAGTCTTGAGACACCCCTCATATTGCGATCACTACACCTTACTTTGGTATAGATATCCTATACAAGTCAGCAGTTCAGGTTGAAGAGCCAGAAACACCAGTGTGATTGCAACACCTACAGGAATGGACGTTAGAGGGAGGAACTTATCATGTAATCTCTGTGCAAACAAGGTGTGCCTGTGAAGAGGATTTAACACACTGCATGGTAAACATGCATTACCTGTTGCATCTGTGAGGACCAGGACTTCCATCATGTCCAGCCAAACAGGTATGAGGTTATTACTACAGCAACTAGAAGACTAAACTGTACACTGTGAGAGAGTAAATGATAAAAATAATCTCAGCTCAGTTATTATCATTAAATGCTGTTTATCTATAGTTTGCAGTGTTGCACAGTAGCTTAATATTTGGGCTAGAAATTTGTATTACTTCTTGTTGACTCTTAAAATGTCTGAATGAATCAGTGTTAAATGTAAGTTTTAATATTAAAAGGTTTAATAGTTTTAATAATTTTAATAGTTTAATATTTAATACTATACCCCAAAAGAATTCTATTAGACTGTTTGAGATTCCTGAGAATCCTGAAAGGAGAAATCTGATAAACACCTAAATATAGATATAAAAAAAAAACTGCCATCAAGTGTCAAGTTAATTTGAAGATTACAAGTAGTTCTTTTGGAAACACACCATTCGTCCCTGGCGGTTATGGGGGACAGAGGGTTAACGATGCATCGGTTTCAGGCTTCAGGTTTTCCATTTAAAGCAAACAAAAGGAATCCAGATTCTTTTATTGTCTTCAGCTGATGGGTGATGGCAAGTGTGCAGTTGAAAGGTGCATTTTGGCACATACCTGAAGACAAATCAAGCACAGTGCACAAAAAACCTCTGAGGCTCTTTGTGTCAAATAATGTTATGAAATATATGCATGTAATGAAACATGGGAGTAAAATTAGGTGAACTCCAGCTGCCATCTGTGAGATTTGACACAAGTAGGACAGAAAGTGCAGTAGTTATTTACTCTCTTCTTGGGCACATTATTAGAATACATGTACACATGTGTAAGTAACACAATGTGGTATTTTCCAGTTGAAAGCATGGCCTCGGTACCATTTGAGGATCAGTTCCGGTGCTGCATCTGTCTGGACATCTACACCGATCCCGTCTCCATCCCGTGTGGACACAACTTCTGCCTGGACTGCATCGAAGGCTACTGGGACACAAAGGAAAAGTCGGAGTGTCCGCTGTGCAAAGAGACGTTCAAAGAGCGTCCAGAGCTGAGGATCAACCGAGACTTTTCTGATGTCATTGAATTCTTGAAAAGGTCTGTTTTACTTCCAAACTCTTTATGTACTGAAGCCAAAAGTCTCTAGAGCTTGAAAAAAGGCGAATGGACTTCTTTTTGTTTGTTTCTTGAAGACATTTAAACTCTCATCCGAAAGGTTTCTTCAGTTCTCAAACCAAATGGTGGAGACACCTAGGTATTAAAACCCCTGTGGGCGTAGTCCCCTGGAGGTAGCTATGACCCTCTATTGTTCATGTGCATAATCACATGTGCCAAGGTGTGAAAGGAGGCATGGGTCATTTCAATCAATGGCTTCAGATGAAACTAATATAGGACTTCGCTCCATTGTTTCATGTGACCTATTGAGGTCACTGGAGCAAAAGGTGTAAATGGGGGTTGAGACATCTGGGAAGGGAGCTCAGGACAGCACTGTAAGCGGGGGAACAGCACTTACAGTGCAGCCCTGAGAACTGAAGAAGCCTTTTGGATGAGAGGTGAAACATCTTAAAGAAACAAACAAAAAAAAGTCCAGTCACCTTTTTTCAAGCTCCAGAGACTACTATGACCTGGATGACCGAGGATCTACACAGACATACTGAAGCCAAAACTTTAACTGAATATTAACTCAGATATTTTAAATCAAAAGGTCTCTGTTACCCACACCAATACAAAAGGAGGCTGTTGAGCCTTTGCAACAGCAGCTATCTGAGAGTGGCGTCGTTCCCTGTGATGTCTGCCATGGAAACAAGGCACCGTCAGTGAAGTCGTGTCTGGTGTGTCAGGCGTCTTACTGTGATATTCACCTCACGCCTCACCAGAGGGATCCAGCTCTGCAGAAACACCGGCTGACAGATCCGGCCACCTTCACCAGCAGCCACCTGTGCAGAAAACACAACAAACCTCTGACGATGTTGTCTGACCTTTTCCAGATGAATCTGAGGGAGACAAAGTCCAACATTCACCAGATGATCCAGGCCAGGCTCAAAAAAATGGAAGAGATCAAAAGTTCAGCGGATCTGAGCAAAGTAGGTCCTTGATTGACTCATAAAGATGTGCTTATAACAAAATGACTCATTAATTGATTTATTTTTTCATTTATTCTATCATTTCAATCAATAGAAAGTCACAGAGAAGGAGATTCAGAGCTGCTCTCAGATCTGCAGCATGCTGATAACCACCATTGAGAGGCAGCAGGCTGAGCTCGTCAGGGAGCTCGAGGACAGGCAGCTGGAAGCTGAGAAGAAAGCTGAAGATCTGCTCAAAGAGCTGGAGAAGGAAATCCATGAACTGCAGAAGAGGAGCAGCGAGCTGCAGCACCTGGAGCTCACACCGAGCCCACTTCACCTCCTGCAGGTCAGATTTCTGTGCTGCTTTTTACTGTTTCTCTGCTGCATCCACATTTTAAAGCTCTGCTCATAACAAATTCTCTTCTGCTTTCAGAGTTTCCCGTCTCTGAGTAGACTCCCGACCACCAGAGAGTGGTCTGAGGTCGCAGTGCACTCTGATAACTCTGTGGGGACAGTCAGGAGAGCAGTTTCTAGGCTGGGGGACATGTGCCAGGAGCTTGCAAACACACTCTCAGCAGAGGGTGAGAAACCTTAGAGCAAAATAAACAACAATTCAAGAGACTGTAATAAATATTTATGCATTATCTCATTTTTTAACTTCTTTTTTTGCAGAAGTGGACAACATGAATAAATATTCAGGTATAGTGACATAAATAAATGTATCTTTTTTTCAATGAGCTTGTTTGAGCCCCAGCAGTACCTGACCTACTGTTTTCTTCATCTCTGCAGTCAATGTCACTCTGGATCCTGAGACTGCTTCAGGGTGGCTGGTCCTGTCTGCAGATGGCAAGAAGGTACCATCATCTGATAATCACTGACTTTATCACTGTAACAATCAATGAATAAAACAGGAAGCACACTGAGAAAGACATGCAAAATCTATTAAGCTCCATTTTTGATGATGATCTTAACAATGACTGACCCACAGGTGAGCCTCACCAACCAGAAGAAGAAGACTCCACTCCCAGACAATCCCCAGCGGTTTGACTCCTGCGTCTGTATTTTGGGGAAACAAAGTTTCACATCTGGAAGACGCTACTGGGTAGTTCAGGTAGGAGCCAGTATACAACATCCAACTCCCTACACTGAATCATACTCAGTACTGCGGCACAAAATGCTGCTCTTCCACATCTGGGAGTAAAATACTCTGTTACATCAGTTTTTACATGCACTATTTAATTCTCATTTCAAGCTCTCCTTTCTGGATTTTTCCTCTTCAAATGGAAACCTGCTAAAGATGTTAGTTTGATAGTCCTCACAAATACAGTAATGTGCAAAAGTCTTGAGCCACCCCTCATTTCTTTAGATTTTGCGTCCAAGGAGCCAGACTATCTTTGATTTATTTTTAATGTTGTCCAGTTTTTCTTTGGACACTGGCTGATTTTTTACTCATTTTCAGTCCAGTCCTTGTACCTGACCATTTTCAGAGGACAGTAATTTTTTGGCTTTTTAACTTTGACCTATAAGTTATTGAAGCTTAAAGAAGACTCCTGACTGAAGGGATTAAGCAGCACTGTGTCTACCAGGGTTATTATACTTCTGGATTTTATTTATTTATCGTACTCAGAGTTGCCATATGGGACTCTGCCGCTTTCTCAGCAGACCGCTGCCATTACTTTTTGGACCAGTGTGGTGAGCAAACACACAGTTGCCCAATGGCGCTTCAAGCTAAAACTGCTAGAGCGGAAAAAAACTATTTGATAATTGTTTTGTAAAACCACAACATAGTTTTTGTTAGTTATTGTTTTTTCTTTTTAATTATCATTTTTATTTATTTCAGTTAACAAAATTATTATTTCAATTTCAGTTTTTGTTATTTGGTTCAGTTTCATTAACGATAATAAACTTGGTGTCTACACATAACAGACAACTTAGCAAAGACTTAGCTCCTTCTAGCAATCCCAAAAACATGTCATTTGCTCTCAATTCCTTGTGTCAAGTCAAAAATCCATCTACAGCAGATGAACAGTATCTGAAAGTCAAGTCCTTAAGAAACAGGAAAAAGTCCAGCAAAGGTCCGACACAGGAGCACAAAGATGCATCTGACCCCTCATTTGATCCATCTGCCGTTCAATGAAGCCTCATCAGAAATGGTGTCAGAAGGGTGACTGTCAAGAAACCGTTTGTTAGGAACAGAAATTGGGAGAGAAGCAGGTCGTGTTGAGGATCTTGTTAAATTGATGGAATTACGAACTCATCAGATCCTTTGATGAGCAAATGCTTCATTTTTCAGCACAACAGTGATTCTAAACACACTGCCAACGCAGTGAAAACATACCTGGATAAACACACAATGGAACCCAATCAGTCATGGATTGGCCTCCCCTGAATTATTGATGCAGTATTATTGGCATCATCTTTGCAGAGAACAGTACAAAAGGCAGCCAACATCCAAACAAGAGCTTAAAATGTCTTTTGAGAACAGGAGAACTGTTCCTGAAAATACTTAAAGAAATGGCAAGAAAGCTGTCTGAGAGAGTTTAGGCTGTGCTGAAGAATAAAGTAACTCAGGTTTGTCTTAGATATTGTATTTCCATGTGTCTTTCTACACACCAAATAAATCACTGCACTTATTCCCCATTTTACTAGCAAAGAAAATGAAATGTGGGGACGCTCAAAACCTTTTCACAGTTTTACTAAGAAGAAATTGAAACTGGATAAACTGGATAAATTGCTGGATTTCTTTCCCCTTGCTGCTCATTTAATTCTGTTCTCTGTACGCTGTGTTTCAGGTTGGGGATAAAACAGATTGGGATCTAGGTGTGGCCCAGAAGTCCATCAACAGGAAAGGTGCCATCATGGTTCGTCCTGACAGCGGTTACTGGGCCATCTGCCGCAGAAAAGGTGGCAGTCTCAGCGCCTGCACAGGGCCCTCAGTCACCCTCAACCTTTATGAAATCCCAAAGAAAGTCGGCATATTCCTGGACTATGAGGAAGGGTCTGTGTCCTTCTATAATGCAGAGGCAAAGACTCACATTTATACTTACAGCAGGTGCAGCTTCAGGGAGCCTCTCTACCCATACTTTAACCCCTGTGTTCAACACAATGGGAGAAACGTCACCCCGCTGGTTATATGTCCTCTCGGGGGAGGTGTCAGGGAAGAACAGGACACAAGCATCGAATCAGCTGTATGATGTGATGCTAACTAATTTTTTTTTTTTTTTTAATTTTTGAACCAATTTTGGTTTGAACAAGTACTTTAAATAGACAATCACAATGGTTGTTCCTGCTGAAACCACATATAGATGTGAGCCTTCCTTAAAAGACTGAAAGAGTCTGTTAGGAGACATTTAAAGTGAAACAAACACTATAGTTTGAATCTCAACATACAAAAAGCTTTAAGCATTTAAGACTGGAGTAACTTATTCTCTTGCTGCTAAATGTGAGTGCAAAGTTTTGTTTTTTTCACCATTATTCTTTACTGTTTTATTATTCAAATGATTTTCTGTGAAAAACTACCATTATTTTACTTGACATACAAGTTCTGAAACTAAAAATAAAAGCAAAGCTTTTGAAGAAAATTTTGATTGTGTGAAGTGTTTTTCTATTTTTGCTCTTTTAAAGGCAGCTGATGTTTTGGATGCAAACTAAATAAGCTGCACCACACCTGTTTATTATTCACCTGATTATTTCTTACGTTATCTTTTCAATAAACAATTATTAGTGAGCTCCTTATGAAAAACCCAACGAGGTTCGCATTCTCTAGTTGTGATGTGTCTGTGGTCTGCTACAATAGAGGAGAAGAAATGTTGGCTTCAGTTACATCATTTTCAATGTTTGACCTTTTAAGCCTTGAATTTGTGCACTAGAGGAGTGTTGGTTTTATTTTTTATCCTACAAACAATCTGATAATGCTTAAGGGTAAATTGCAGGAAATAAGAGAAATTAATTAATAAGAAGTGATAGATAACAACTTACCAGGGTTGTGCTATTTAAACCCTGACTCATTAACATTAAGGAGACCAAAACCAAGCAGCATGAATTACAGATTTGTACTGCTGACAATAAAAGTTGAGCCAGTTCTGCCAAAAACCCCGCAGCCTCAGCAGAAATGTAGATTCTGGGACCAACGATGAAGTTTCTGTCCGTGATCTTTGATGGGAACATTAACCGGAGCTCTGCACTTGTATGAGCAGGAGTTTAGGACTCGCAGTGCTGCCACATGACTGGTGTTAGGAAACCTGTTCCCTCCCGGGTCCGTTGATAAAGGAAGGTAAAAGTCAGACTTTCAGTTTCATTCTTAAAATTTATTAATCACCACACATAATACATGAAGGCCAAAAATAATGCAGAATTAAACAAGCATGCTTGGAGATTGCAGAACAATATTCCCTTACCGCGTTTACACTTTCTCCATCCCAGATGGACCCTGCAATCTGTCTGTCTGTTCGAGCATCCCTTTTTTATGCCCCTGTGAACATGCCCTTATAAGGAATTGTTTTCCCTCGCGGCCAGCTTTCCACCAGTTATACGACCCCCACTGCTCCCCTGTCAGCTGTATGCAGTGGGAGAAATACTCCCCTTTAGACTTCTTAACCTTCTTTCCCTGATCAGCAATAATCAATTCCTTCACTGGATAACTGCATCAGGGAGCAGGAGTACATGTGTTTCCCATAAGGTGGTCAGTAAGTGTACAAAGCTTGTTATTGGTGCATTGTTAATGGTGGAAAATCTTGGAAAAACCGTGAACGCCTCCTCAGGTGTACCTGTGTGTGTGCCTGATGGTCAGGGCCGTATTACCGACCGGGCGAGTGGGGCTGGCGCCCCGGGGCCCATGGATCCAGGGGGCCCAGGGGGGGCCCAACAACAATCCAGATACCGATGTCGATGCTGATTGCGATAGAGCCCTCTATTCTAGGATCTTCTTTAGTTGTACTTCTTTAGTCTATAACGGTTAACTGAAATGGGCTGGGGGGAGTGACAGCAGTCAGAGGGCCCTCGGCCACAGGACATAGGAACCAGAGGGCCCCTGGGCCATGTCGTACAGCAACCAGAGGGCCCCTAGGCCACGGAGGATGGCAATCAGAGGGCCCCTGGGCCACGGGGGATGGCAAAGGGCCCCTGAACCACGGGATATGGTAACCAGAGGGCCCCTGGGCCACGGGGGACGGCAATCAGAGGGCCCCTGGGCCACGGGGGACGGCTATCAAAGGGCCCCTGAGCCACGGGATATGGCAACCATAGGGCCCCTGTGCCACAGGAAACGGCAATCAAAGGGCCCCTGGGCTATGCGGTACGGCGACTAGAGCGCCTAGGGGGACAGCAATCAAAGGGCCCCTGGGCTACAGGATATGGCAACTTCGACTGTTCTTGACTCTGCCAATTACGAACTGTGAAGGGGAACGGTCATTCTCCAGAATGGCTCGAATAAAAAATGAGCTCAGGATGAAAATGACCCAAAATCGTCTGAACTCCCTCTCACTTCTTGCAATTGAATCACAGTTTGTGCAACAGCTGAACTTTGATGAGTTTGTAGATGATTTTGCACGAAGGAAGAGCAGAAAGAGACTTTTGTAGGGGAGTGTGTGTCGGGGGGGGGGGGGGGGGGGGGGTATGGGCTCGGAGCGGGAGGGGGGGCCCTTGCAATCTCCTTGCCCCGGGGCCCAGACCCACCTTAATCCGGGCCTGCTGATGGTGTGTGTGACTAAGGAGTGAGGGAGACTATGGTAATTTGAATATGCAGGTACTCGGCTGTGATTGGTGTGACCATGTACAGCCTGATGACCACACCCCACATATATATGAGGCCAGCTGCATGTGTGATGATTCAGCAAGATTTAAAGGATAAATACTCCTTGACCAACATGTCTGCAGTTTTGGTCAAATTTTTCAAATTCATGCCATCTATGCAATTGTTAATCTATTACACTGATAAATACCCCACCCTACAAAAATAACTTTATTTTGACTTTACTTTGATCATCAAATAATAAAAAATAGAATAAAACTAGTAAAACCATGATAGAAGCTGACCAGAAGTGACCTCACCTGGAAACAATGACAAACAAAAAAAGGGCAAAAATGATTATTGTTGCTGTTGTTATTATGAAAGAAAAAAAAAACTTTTATAACATTTTGTTTGTTTGTTTTTTTTGATCTTGTAAATTTATAGCTTTAATCTCAAACTGACCCCCTCACCCCTCCCCATTCAGCCCCTCCTGTTTTTTTGTAAAATTAATTTTTTAATGTATGTTAACCTCCAATACGAGGCAGTGTTCTGCAGCACCTAAGCTGACAATTACGGAAGCCGAGAGCGGCCATGGTACGTATAAACTATTTTCTGATGGTTATCTCGTGATAACGAGATAAATAACTTGTTATCTCGAGAAAACGGTAATTGTTATCTCGAGAAAACGAACTTTGTAACGGGATGATTGGTGTGTGTTAAACCAGATTCCTTTCTTCAAATTCCTTTCTTCAAATGCCTGTCACACCAGTCTGAGTCTGTTCTTGTAAAGGTTTTAAGAACACTGAGAAACTGATCATGAGCATTAAAGAAAAGATAATCATCTCGTGATCTCGAGAAAACCATCGGTAAATTAACTCGTTATCACGAGAAAACAAAGTTCATTTTCTCGAGATAAAAATTACTGTTTTCTCGAGATAACGAACTTGTTATCTCGAGAAAACCATCAGAAAAAAGTTTATACGTACCATGGCCGCTCTCGGCTTCCGTAGATTCTAATTGCCCATAGGTGTGAATGTGATTAAGAATGGATGGATCCCAAACAAGACTTCAGGTCACAGGAGGATAAAGTGGAAATGTTAGTTTTAATTAATGCTTGAAAATTGTGGGTTTAAAAGATGATAATACGACAATAATTGTATATAAAAAAATATATATATTATTCTTCAGCTTTCAGTGAAGTGGTTGCCTTATTTCTTCATACTGTGACCCACAGGAGTGCTCAGAGAGAACCTGGCTTTGGTGGCATTTTTAACGACCACTGGGTGTCGCTGTAGGCCTAAAAATTTGCATAGAACATATAGTATGTACTGCAGGTCAAGCATGGGATGAAGCTTTATGTTTCCTCTGTGACTAAACTAAAGCTGCTGATAAACAAACCATTCAAAAGGTGGCGTGATCTAACAAATAAATCCATCTGAAGGAAAAAGTGACAGAAGCGCTCCCTCTGCTCTGCCTGTAAATCTCTGAGTATGTGGATGAAGTGAGAAAGGCTGATGAGAATAAACACTGAGGAATGAATACTCTGGACTGTGCTGTCAGTGCTTCATGACTGAAAGCATTTGGAGACAATGAAGCTCCTGTCAGCAGTAAAACATTGCTGGCTGTGTTGAAGAATAAAGGTGGTGAGACCAAATATTAACTTTAGAATAGAATACCTTTATTTGTCATTATATAGAATGTACACTGTGATTGGAGGGCCACTCCTGTTCAGTGCCATGCAGTAGAAAGTCACACTTTCTAAAAATATCAAATAAAACTTTCTCAAAATAAATAATAAAATACACTGTATATAAACATACATTATTAAAAATAAAATAAATAGATAAGTATATACATATCAACATGAAGCTAGGTGAGTATTGCACGTATCTTCATGCACCTGTTTGTTCTGGCTTTAATGCACCTGTAGCGCCTGCCAGAGGGCAGCAGATCAAACAGTTTTTTGATGATGTTTTTGCTCTGCTGAGCATAAGCGTAGGAACTGGGGGTGACAGGGGGGGACATGCCCCCCCACCAATATTGGAGACAGGTGCACTTGTCCCACCCAAAAATAACACTGTGGCAGAAAAAAAATACTTGACTTTGAAATCTTTAACTCGCGTGCTTTTATTTTGAAGGCGCAACATAGCGTCATGTCACTGCTCTCCCCCTTCCCCCTTCTAAACGGCTCTGCGACAGCGGCAGCCTTTTCAATTGATAAGTGATGTAGATAATGGAATCGGAATTGCTAAATTCTTACTAATTCCCATCCTCAGGCAGGAGTCAGGAACTCTTGAATGAGGTAAAACGGACTGTTGGGAATGTTACCATGAATATGGCTTGTTTATAACGTATTGTTGTAAGATTACTTTCATATATAGAAACCAAATCTTTTTGGTTCAGTCATCCTAATCCTGGGATGGTCACTCGTCCAATATTTAACTGCTAACTTTGCCTAGAAGTTAGCTACATGAGCCAAAATGTTTTCTTATCCCATTTCAGCACAATGCCACCACCAACGAAAACGCTGAAACAGCAGCAGGACTTACTTTGGTGGAGAGGCTGAAGAAGCTCCGACGAGGTCTTAAATTAGTTTAGTGAAATATGTATTAGCCTGTTATTAATTTTTAAATATAAACCTAAACAATATTATCATGAGAGGAACTGGTTCAGGGAAGAGAATTTCCACAGCACTTAGAGTATGGGTTAGGTTATGTTTAGGTTGCCAGGCGCAGTACAACACCCCACTACAGTTAGTGAAATGCTTCTCCATAGTGACCAGTTTTCTTGTTTAGTATAAAATGAACCACCTTTAGGCTCAGGAGCTGTACCTCATCTCTGAAACCATGTTGTATGTTTAGGAGCAGCAATGCAGGGGCAGCACAAAGGAGACAGGAAAAAGAGGGTGGCACAGGGCTTGAGCTGAGGTCTTAAAATAAATGAGTGAAAACTGTTATTGTAAGGGTCAGGTGATGCTGTAAACAGAGTTGACAGCGTATGAGACATAATGAGTTGGGTAATAAATCAATAACAATATGTATTGCAATAGACACGTGATCAGTATAGCATTTTTTTATGCTTTGGTCTGAGTATTTACGGATCTGTCAGGTTTCCGATATGTGCCCCCCCCCCCCAAGAGTAAACTCATTACTACGCCCTTGCTGCTGAGACAGCAGCAGGTGTAGATGTCCATCAGGGAGGGGAGAAGGCAGCCAGAACATCAGCAGCAGGTTTGAGTCCAAGTTGTTCTTCCTGAGGACTTTCAGGAAGTGTAACTTTTCACATATACCATGCAAGCTTAAGAATGTCTGAAGTTGCTTAAAAACAACTTTTTCAATAACCTTAATAAAAATGGTAATTTAGATGTCGGTCTGTAGTTTGAGAGAACAACAGAGTCAAGGGTCTTCTTTTACAACATCATATTTAAGAGATTAAGATTTAAGATAGTGTTTTATTTGTCACATGCACAGTAATACACAGTACAATGCACAGTGAAATGTATTTTGTACCTGCAACCATATATACACACACATATAAATAAGAAGAAGAATAAAAATAAAAAAAAGTAATTCACACTATACACTATACTCTATATACTATACACTATACACACTTTTATAAATTATAATATTTACATTTTTCAATAATGGTCCAGTTAGGGCTCAGAGTTGAGCAGACGGATGGCTTGTGGGTAAAAACTCTTCTTCAACCTTTCAGTCTTAGCCCTCAGGCAGCGGTAACGCCGGCCTGATGGGAGCAGGGAGAAGAGAGAGTGTCCGGGGTGGCTGGGCTGTTTTAGGATCTTCATGGCAACTCAGCCTGCACTGCTTGGTGTAAATGTCCTGCAGGTTGGGGAGGGTGGTTCTGATGGTCCGTTCAGCTGAACGAACCACCCTTTTTAGGGCCATGAAGTCCTGCTTGGTGCAGTTTCCCATCCAGGTGGTGATGCTCCCACGCACGATGCTCTCGATGGTGCAGGTGTAAAAGTTCCTGAGCACCTTGAGTGGGAGCTTGAAGTCTCTCAGCCACCTGAGGAGGTAGAGACGCTGTCTGGCCTTCTTCACAGTGATGTTTATGTGATGAGTCCAGGACAGGTCCTGTGAGATGGTCACTCCCAGGTATTTGAAAGTGTCCACTCTTTCCACCTCAGCACCACTGATGACAAGTGGATGGTAGTCCCTCTGCTGCTTCCTGCTGAAGTCCACGATCAGTTCCTTCGTTTTGCTGACGTTGAGCAGGAGGTGGTTCTCCTGGCACCAGTTCTCCAGGCGGGAGACCTCTCTCCTGTAGGCTGTCTCCTCATTGTGAGAGATTAGTCCCACAACAGCAGTGTCGTCAGCAAACTTGATGATGACGTTGGACTCTGACGTGGCCTCGCAGTCATGGGTGTACAGTGAGTACAGCAGAGGGCTGAGCACACAGCCTTGGGGGGATCCAGTGTTGAGGGTGAGGGAGGATGAGGTGAGGTGACCCACTCGTACCACCTGTGGTCTGCTGGTCAGGAAGCTGTGAACCCACCTGCACAGGGATGGGCCCAGGCCCAGGTCCAGCAGCTTAGAGCCCAGCCTGGAGGGAACTATGGTGTTGAATGCTGAGCTGTAATCTACAAACAGCACTCTCACATAGTTCCCCTTACCAGTGTCTATGTGTGAAAGGGTCTTGTGGAGGAGGAAGGATATGGCGTCATCTGTGGAGCTGTCTGGCCGGTATGCAAACTGTAGTGGGTCGAGGGTGGTGGGCAGTGAGGAGGTGATGAATGTCTTGATGAGTCTCTCAAAACACTTCATCACCACAGAGGTGAGTGCTATGGGCCTGAAGTCATTGGGGTTGCTGGGGTGTGGTTTCTTTGGGACAGGGACTATGATGGACTTTTTAAAGCAGGTGGGAATCACACACAGTTTCAGTGAGAGGTTGAATATCAGTGTAAACACAGGTGCCAGCTGGTCAGCGCAGGTCTTAAGGACACGTCCACTAATACCGTCTGGTCCAGCCGCTTTCCTGGTGTTTACACGTCTAAACGCCCTCCTCACGTCGCGCTCCGTCACAGTGAGTGTCTCCGCCCCTCCGGCCGGGAGCGCAGCAGGCTGTCGGCTTCCCGACTCAAAGCGCGCAAAGAAGATGTTGAGTTCATCAGCCAGAGAAGCGTCGGCACTCACCGGGTGTGTGTGTGGTGCTTTGTAGTCCGTGATGGTGCGTAGTCCCTGCCACAGTCCCCTGGAGTCAGACTGTTGTAGTTGCTGTTCCAGTCTGCGGCCGTAGCGATGTTTTGCCTCTTTCACCACTCTGCGGACGTTGTATGATGCAACCTTGTAGTCCTCCATGTTCCCAGAGGCGAGGCCGGAGTTGTAGGCAACGGTGCGGGACCTCAGGGCGTCGCGGACAGATTTATCCACCCACGGCTTCTGGTTGGGAAAAGTCCTGATGGTCCTCCTAAGTGAAGTGTCTTCAACAACTTTCCCAATAAATCCCACGACAGTTTCCGTAAACTCCTCGATGTCTCCGCCCGCGCTGCTGCGAAACATGTCCCAGTCGGTTGAATCCAACGCACCCTGCAGAGCGGCCTCTGTTTGATCAGACCACCGTGTCACTTCTCTCACAGCAGGGGGTTCCTGCCTGAGCCGTTGTTTGTATTTCGGCATGAGAAGGACAGCGGTGTGGTCAGACTTCCCAAAAGGCGGGAGAGGCTTTGCTTTGTAGCCCTCTTTGAATGGAGAATAGCAGTGGTCTAGGGTCCTCTCTCCTCTGGTGGGGCAGTCGATGTGTTGAATCAATTCCGGTATCACCTTTTTTAAGTTTGCACTGTTAAAGACAGCTGGAAGCACCAGATGCAAGAGAACTGTTAATCAGAGCAAGAATATTTGGTCTGATTAACAGTTGGTTATGTGGGAAGATCCCACTACAGTGGTGTGAAAAAGTGTTTGCCCCCTGCCTCATTTCCTGTTTTTTTGCATGTTTGTCACACTTAAGTGTTTCGGAACATCAAACCAATTTAAACAATAGTCGAGGACAACACAAGTAAACACAAAATGCAAGTTGTAAATGAAGGTGTTTATTAGTAAAGGTGAAAAAAAATCCAAACCATCATGGCCCTGTGTGAAAAAGTGATTGCCCCCCTTGTTAAAACATACTATAACTGTGGTTTTTCACACCTGAGTTCAATTTCCCTAGCCACACCTAGGCTTGATTATTGCCACACCTGTTCCCAATCAAGACATCACTTAAATAGGAGCTGCCTGACACAGTAAGGTCCACCAGAAGATCCTTGAAAGCTACACATCATGCCGAGATCCAAAGAAATTCAGGAGCAATTGAGAAAGAAAGTAATTGAGATCTATCAGTTTGGAAAGGGTTATAAAGCCATTTCCAAAGCTTTGCGAATCCAGCGAACCACAGTGAGAGCCATTATCCACAAATGGCGAAGACATGGACATGGAACAGGAGTGGCCGGCCGCCCAAAATTACCCCAAGGGCGCAGCGACGACTCATCCAAGAGGTCACAAAAGACCCCACAACAACGTCCAAAGAACTGCAGGCCTCACTTGCCTCAGTTAAGTTCAGCGTTCATGCCTCCACCATCAGAAAAAGACTGAGCAAAAATGGCCTGCATGGCAGAGTTCCAAGAAGAAAACCACTGCTGAGCAAAAAGAACATTAAAGCTCGTCTCAATTTTTCCAAAACGCATCTTGATGATCCCCAAGACTTTTGGGACAACATTCTGTGGACCGGTGAGACAAAAGTGGAACTCTTTGGAAGGTGTGTGTCCCATTTCATCTGGTGTAAAAGGAACACTGCATTTCAGAAAAAGAACATTATCCATCCATCCATCCATTTTCTTCCGCTTATCCGGAGCCGGGTCGCGGGGGCAGGAGCCTAAGCAGAGAAGCCCAGGCTTCCCTCTCCCCAGCCACCTCCTCTAGCTCATCCGGGGGGACCCCAAAACGTTCCCAGGCCAGCCGAGAGATATAATCTCTCCAGCGTGTCCTGGGTCTGCCGCGGGGCCTCCTCCCGGTGGGACATGCCCGGAACACCTCACCCAAGAGGCGGCCAGGAGGCATCCTAATCAGATGCCCGAGCCACCTCAACTGGCTCCTTTCGATGTGGAGGAGCAGCAGCTCTACTCTGAGCCCCTCCCAGATAGCTGCACTCCTCACCCTATCTCTAAGGGAGAGACCAGCCACCCTTCGAAGGAAACTCATTTCTGCCGCTTGTATTCGCGATCTTATTCTTTCGGTCACTACCCAAAGCTCGTGACCATAGGTGAGGGTAGGAACGTAGATCGACCAGTAAATCAAGAGCTTCACTTTTACACTAAGCTCCCTCTTCACCACGACAGACCGGTGCAGCGTCCGCATTACTGCAGAAGCAGCCCCGATCCGTCTGTCGATCTCCCGCTCCCTTCTCCCATCACTCGTGAACAAGACCCCGAGATACTTGAACTCCTCCACTTGGGGCAAGAACTCGTTCCTGAGCCGGAGAGGGTACTCCACCCTTTTCCGGCTGAGGACCATGGCCTCAGACTTAAAGGTGCTGATTCTCATGCCGGCCGCTTCACACTCAGCTGCGAACCGTTCCACTGCGAGCTGGAGGCCACCCCCTGATGAAGCCAACAGGACCGCATCATCTGCAAAAAGCAGAGATGAGACTCTGAGGCCACCAAGGAAGAAGCCTTCCGCCACCTGGCTACGCCTAGAAATTCTGTCCATAAAAGTTATGAACAGAATCGGTGACAAAGGGCAGCCCTGGCGGAGTCCAACACCCACAGGAAACGAATCCGACTTATTACCGGCTATACGGACCAAGCTCTCACTGCGGTTGTACAGAGACTGAATGGCCCGCAACAACGGGCCAGACACTCCATACTCCCACAGGACCTCCCAGAGGATACCCCGAGGGACACGGTCGAATGCCTTCTCCAAGTCCACAAAGCACATGTAGACTGGTTGGGCAAACTCCCATGCGCACTCGAATATCCTTGAGAGGATAAAGAGCTGGTCCAGCGTTCCGCGACCAGTACGAAAACCGCATTGTTCCTCCTGGATCTGAGGTTCGACTAACAGACGGACCCTCCTTTCCAGCACCCTGGCATAGACCTTACCTGGGAGGCTGAGGAGTGTGATCCCTCGAAAGTTGGAGCACACCCTCCGGTCTCCCTTCTTAAAGATGGGGACCACGACCCCGGTCTGCCAATCCAGTGGCACTGCCCCAGATCTCCACGCAATATTGCAGAGGCGTGTCAACCAAGACAGCCCTACAACATCCAGAGCCTTCAGGAACTCAGGGCGAATCTCGTCCACCCCAGGGGCCCTGCCACCAAGGAGTTGTTTAACTGCCTCAGTGACCTCACCCCCAGTGATGGCCAGGTCATCCCCCTCGTCCCCACACTCTGCTTCCACTACAGAAGGCATGTCAGTGGGATTCAGGAGGTCCTCGAAGTATTCCTTCCACCGCCCGACTACTCAGTTGAGGTCAGCAGCACCCCACCCGCACTATAAACCGTGTGAGTGGAGCACTGCTTTCCCCTCCTGAGTCGCCTGACGGTTTGCCAGAATCGCTTCGATGCCGTCCAAAAGTCTTGTTCCATAGCCTCACCGAACTCCTCCCATACCCAATTTTTTGCGTCGGCCACTGCCCGAGCTGCGTTCTGCTTGGCCTGTCGATACCTGTCAGCTGCCCCCGGAGTCCCAGAGGCTAACCAAGCCCGATAGGACTCTTTCTTCAGCTTGATGGCTCCCTTCAGCTCCGGTGACACCCATCTGGTTCGGGGGTTACCACCACGACAGGCACCAACCACCTTGCAGCCACAGCTCTGAGCAGCAGCCTCAACAATGGAGGTGCGGAACATGGTCCATTCGGACTCAATGTCCTCAGCCTCCCTCGGAATGCTGTCGAAGTTCTGGGAGTTGAAGATCTCCCGGACTGGGGCTTCTGCCAGGCGTTCCCAGCGCACCCTCACAATACGTTTAGGTGCACCAGGTCTGTCCAGCATCTTCCCCCGCCACCTGATCCAACTCACCACCAGGTGGTGATCAGTTGACAGCTCATCTTCTCTCTTCACCCGAGTGTCCAAAACATACGGCCGCAGATCTGATGATACGATTACAAAATCGATCATCGACCTGCGACCTAGGGTGTCCTGGTGCCATGTGCACTTATGGACATCCTTATGTTCGAACATGGTGTTTGTTATCGACAAACTGTGGTTTGCACAGAAGTCCAATAACAAGACACCATTCGGGTTCAGATCGGGCAGGCCGTTCCTCCCAATCACACCCCTCCAGGTCTCACTGTCATTGCCCACGTGAGCGTTGAAGTCTCCCAGCAAGACTATGGGGTCACCAGATGGAGCACTCTCCAGCACCCCGCCCAGTGACTCCAAAAAGGGTGGGTACTCTGAACTGTCATTCGGCGCATAAGCGCAAACAACAGTCAGGACCCGTTCCCCGGCCCGAAGGCGCAGGGAAACTACCCTCTCGTCCACCGGTGAAAACTCCGACGTACAAGCAGCAAGCCGGGGGGATACAAGAATACCCACCCCAGCTCGCCGCCTCTCACCGAGGGCAACTCCAGACTGGAACAGAGTCCAGCCCTTCTCCAGGAGACTGGTTCCAGAGCCCAGGCCATGCGTTGAGGTGAGCCCATTATACCAACAAAAGAACATTATACCAACAGTAAAATATGGTGGTGGTAGTGTGATGGTCTGGGGCTGTTTTGCTGCGTCAGGACCTGGAAGGCTTGCTGTGATAAATGGAACTATGAATTCTGCTGTCTACCAAGAGATCCTGAGGGAGAATGTCAGACCATCTGTTCATGTACTCAAACATACTTGGGTTCTGCAGCAGGACAATGATCCTAAACACACCAGCAAGTCCACAACTGAATGGCTGAAGAAAAACAAAATGAAGACTTTGGAGTGGCCTAGCCAAAGTCCTGACCTGAATCCTATTGAGATGTTGTGGTATGACCTTAAAAAGGCCGTTCATGCTCGAAAACCCTCTAATGTAACTGAATTAGGACAATTCTGCAAAGATGAGTGGCCCAAAATTCCTCCAGAACGCTGTAAAAGCCTCATTGCAAGTTATCGCAGACGCTTGGTTGCAGTTGTTGCTGCTAAGGGTGGCCCAACCAGTTATTAGGTCTAGGGGGCAATCACTTTTTCACACAGGGCCATGATGGTTTGGATTTTTTTCACCTTTACTAATAAACACCTTCATTTACAACTTGCATTTTGTGTTTACTTGTGTTGTCCTTGACTATTGTTTAAATTGGTTTGATGTTCCGAAACACTTAAGTGTGACAAACACGCAAAAAAACAGGAAATGAGGCAGGGGGCAAACACTTTTTCACACCACTGTATATCAGCAGTTTATGAAATACTCAGACCTGGTCAACAATCATGCCACATTCAAAGTAACTTAAAGTACCTTTATTCCCCATTCCTATGGTCAGTTTGAACTTCAGCAGGTAGTCATGATCCTGTCTACATGCCTAAATGCACTGAATACATACTACATGTCCGTGCATAAATATCCATTATCCTACTCACACCATTTCTGTAAAATATTACAAAAAGGTGTGGGGAAAATAGAATGGCAAATTCATGATAAGAAACATTTTTCCCATTAAAAATGTGGATGCTCAGTTTAAACTTCAGTGGGTTGTCATGATCATGGCCACGTGCCTAAATTTACGTGAGAATACATGTCCATACATAATTTTCCATTATTCTACTCACACATTTACATTTCATTTATTTTACATTTCTGTAAAATAGTGCAGAACGTTGCAGGAAAAGATGGTAAGAAACATTTTTCCCATTAAAAATGTGGGTTTTAAATGATTTGATCTTGTGGAACTTATATTTAATTTATTCTTAACCTTTTCCTTAAAAAAATGAATGAAAACCATCAGAATGTAGTTGGAAGGGATGTTATTCAGAAGAGAAGCTTTTAACAGTATTTAACAATAACAGCTCACAGGTTCACAGCTTCCCAGAATGTTGTTGAACTGCAGTATGAGTCAGTGCACATAGTACACATTGTTGTTTCCTGGGTGTTGAAATGTGTACAGTAGGACTCATTGACATGAAATTCTTCTTAGTCTTAATGCTCCAGGGCTCAATAACTCTGTAATTCATTGTTGTGTTATGTAACCATGCAAGGGTATTTTACAGAGTAAAATCCACCCTTCCATTCTCTTCAATTTTCCAATCGTCTGTCGCAGGGCTAACACAGAGAGTTAGACGGCCATTCACATCTACGGGCAATTTAGAGTCCTGACCACATGGTGGATTCTAGCTGTGCAAAAAAGTTATATTTATTTTGCAGTTGAGTCAATAAATTTAGGCAACTTAAAAGTTCCCCTTTCTTTCCCTGTGTTTCCTTTTCTGATAAACAATGAGAAAAACAACAAAACAAATGAAGCATTGAAGCAGAGCAGCATTACATTTTGTAAGACAAAAGCTTCTTTTTTTAAAAAAATCTTTGCTAAACAGGAACAATAAATGTGTTCATGATTTATTCCCAGATCAGTACAATAGCTGTGCTCATTATCTAAATTAATGAAATGGGAATTTATCCGTGACTTGGATCAGAGTTTATTTCAGCCTGGTAATGTCTGCTTCATGCTGTGAAATAGGATAGTCATCTTAAAATGGCGAACATTGTGTTCAGGTTTACATACCACCTGAGTCAGGTGTTAGGTGTGGTTTTGGCAGAGTTGGGGAAATAAAACATTCGTCAGGTGTGAATCAGATTGAAACAAACATGGTCTGGCTCCCTATGGTTTGTTGACTGAAAAATAGTGACAAGTATATGTAATTATGTGTAAGATAAATTTTCCCTGTGTCGAGATATGTTCCTCGAGTTGTTCTTCTTGCTGTTCCTCTCTGTATGAACTGAAGATGTTATATCTATGGATCACTATCAAGTTGAAGGAGCTGTTCAGCATAGTAGGCCTGTGTTGGTTAGTGTCATGGTCCTGGCCCAGTGTTTGGAGTTCTTTTGTGAAGTTCTGTTCTTGTTGTATTTCTTGTTATGTTTTTTTAGTTTTTCTTGTGGTCTAGCTGCTCGTTTGTTGTAGTTTGTATTCTGTTTTTGGTTATTATAGTTATTTGCAGAGGTGGCAAAAGTACTGACATTCTGTACTTAAGTAGAAGTACAAGTACTTGTGTTAAAAAATACTGCAGCAGCTCTTACTTAAGTAAAAGTAAAAAAGTACAGGCTCTGAAATTTTCTCAAAGTAAGAAAGTAAAAGTAGCTCTTTGGAGGACGTTTCTACCTGCTATTTTTGTGTAAAGCTAACTGAACCTTATTACATATTATTGTAATAATATAAAATAATACATGAGAACACAAACGTTATTCCAATCTAAATTTGAATTCTAATGAATGTACTCAGCTTGAATCACAAACTGTGAAAGTGAATTTAAACACAGCTCTGTTCTCTGTGTCCTCCATAGTAGAGGGTGACTGTGCCTCCACCTAAACACAAACATGAGGATACTCAGGGGTTACAGTGGGATTCAGAAGGTGGAGGAATCCTAAGATCAGCTGTAGTGGCTCTGCATGGGGAGAAGAATCACAACTTTCTATTGTGAGCTGCAGTAAATGATGTTGGTGTGCAGGCTGTGATCAGCTGACCTGCTGCTGCTGCTGCTCTGAGGTTTACTGCTCTGTGTGGATGAACTGAACTCACAAAGATGTAACCCAGTATTTCACAGCTATCTGTGCTGATCTCCATCCCCTACACTGACAGCATACAGGCTGTAGAAATGTTGGTCTCAGTGAATGAATCTCAGCATCAGCAGCTTTGATTCAAACTCATCTCTGCTGCACTGATGTAACCTGTAACTCTGACCATGAACACAAAGTGCACCAACACAGAGCGTTACTGTAAATACAGTACAACAAGATAACCTGTTTATTACACACTAAACTGCAGTATTTTCATACAATCTTTAAATAACACAAAGTCAGCATACTTCAGTTTATTTTCCAGTCCTTACCTTTAATTCTAACCTCTCTTCTTCCTCTCCTCTCCTCTTCTCCATCTCTGAGTGAACTTCTCTCTCTTTGCTCTCCCTGTAAATACAGCAGCTCTTCTTTTAGCTAGCAGTCACACTGTGTGACAAAACTGCACACACTTTGTGTGTTTGCTGATATTTGTTGAGCATTTAAAAACGTTGCATTTACCTGCCACACGTTACTCCCTTCATGCTCGCTCCTCTCAGTAGCGCTAGCTAAGCGTTTATGTCCCGCGAGCACAAACTTATGGATTCGGTCCGGCCCGCTGTGACCCCTGATTATAGCGCTATAAATAGAGACATTAATTATATGGGTTTGTGTATTTAATCCCTTTGTAACCCGATAAGCCCCGGTGATGGAGGATCCGCCAGTACGATTGTCTCTTATATGTTAATATTCCTCCGTTTAGGCTCAGATCGCTTGATGACTGACGGCGCACTGACCGGAAACGCAAACTACTCCCTGACGTGTTAAAAAGTAACGAGTCTGTTTGAAAATGTAAGAAGTAGAAAGTACCGATACTTGTGTAAAAATGTAGGGAGTAAAAGTAAAAAGTACTCAGAAAAATAATACTCAGTAAAGTACAGATACCTAAAAATCTACTTAAGTACAGTAACGAAGTATTTGTACTTCGTTACTTTCCCACCTCTGGTATTTGTTATTTCTGATTCCCTGTGTCTGTCTCCCCGTGTCTTGACAACCTGTTTAATTCCCTCTGTGTGCCAGTCCTCCTAGGTGTTAAGTCTGTGTGTACCATGTTAGGTTACTTCCTGTTTTATTTTGACAGTCTCGTGTTCCCTGAATTTTGTGTTTTGTTTGCTTCCCCTGTGTTGTTTCATTTGTTGCACCTGTTGTTCCCTGCTATTTCCACTTGCCGTGATTACCTAGTGTGTGTATTCAAGATCCTCAGTCTTTCTCTCTGTTCTTTGTTATCATCGTCAATCTGTGGTCCCTGCTGTGTGTGTGTGTGGTGTGTGTGTGTGTGTGTGTGTGTGTGTGTGTGTGCGTGTGTGTGTGGTGTGTGCGCGCGTGCGTGCGTGCGTGCGTGTCTGTATGTTCTCGTTTTACGTTGACCAGCCCAGTTTGTTTGTATTACTTGTCATCCTTCTTAATAAACCACATTTAAGTTCAGTTTGCCTTTGAGTCCTGCATTCGGGGTCCAACCTTTACCTGCCTGCCACAGCTAACCATGACAGTTATACAGGTGCTGTCATAAAATTAGAATATCATGAAAAAGTTGATTTATTATAGTAATTCCATTCAAAAAATGAAACTTGTATATTATATATTATATATATTATATATATATTATCAGAATTTAGGGGAGTGGTGGCGTAGGGGAGAAGAAGAGGGTTCATCACTGAGAGGACCCTGGTTCAAATCCTCGGGCTGGCATCACTGTGGGTCCCTGAGCAAGCCCACCCCCCCCAGGTTGCTCCCCGGGCGCCCCTTGGCTGCCCCCTGCTCCATGCTGTGCTGTGTGTACTACATACTCCATGTGTGTGATGGGTTAAATGCAGAGAATGAATCTCACTGCATGTATATGTATGTGACAAATAAAGCTCTTTCTTCTTTCTTTCTTCTTCTATATTCATTCATTACACACAGACTGATATATTTCAAATGTTTGTTTCTTTTAATTTTGATGATTATAACTGACAACTAATGAAAACCCCAAATTCAGTATCTCAGAAAATTAGAATATTGTGAAAAGGTTCAATATTGAAGACACCTGGTGCCACACTCTAATCAGCTAATTAACTCAAAACACCTGCAAAGGCCTTTAAATGGTCTCTCAGTCTAGTTTTGTAGGCTAAACAATCATGGGGAAGACTGCTGACATGACAGTTGTCCAAAAGACGACCTTTGACACCTTGCACAAGGAGGGCAAGACACAAAAGGTCATTGCTAAAGAGGCTGGCTGTTCACAGAGCTCTGTGTCCAAGCACATTAATAGAGAGGAGAAGGGAAGGAAAAGATGTGTGTAGAAAAAAGTGTACAAGCAATAGTAATAGCTGCACCCTGGAGAGGATTGTGAAACAAAACCCATTCAAAAATGTGGGGGAGATTCACAAAGAGTGAACTGCAGCTGGAGTCAGTGCTTCAAGAACCACCACACACAGACGTATGCAGACATGGGTTTCAGCTGTCGTAGTCCTTGTGTAAAGCCACTCTTGAACAAGAGACGGCATCAGAAGCGTCTCGCCTGGGCTAAAGACAGAAAGGACTGGACTGCTGCTGAGTGCTCCAAAGTTATGTTCTCTGATCAAAGTCAATTTTGCATTTCCTTTGGAAATCAAGGTCCCAGAGTCTGGAGGAAGAGAGGAGAGGCACAGAATCCACGTTGGCTGAGGTCCAGTGTAAGTTTCCACAGTCAGTGATGGTTTGGGGTGCCATGTCATCTGCTGGTGTTGGTCCACTGTGTTTCTGAGGTCCAGGTCAACGCAGCCGTCTACCAGGACGTTTTAGAGCTGCTGACCAACTTTATGGAGATGCAGATCTCATTTTCCAGCAGGACTTGGCACCTGCACACAGTGCCAAAGCTACCAGTACCTGCTTTAAGGACCATGGTATCCCTGTTCTTAATTGGCCAGCAAACTCGCCTGACCTTAACCCCATAGAAAATCTGTGGGCTATTGTGAAGAGAAGATCTGATACGTCAGACCCAACAATTCAGAAGAGCTGAAGGCCACTATCAGAGCAACCTGGGCTCTCATAAGTACTGAGTGCTGTACATGCTCATACTTTCATGTTCATACTTTTCAGTTGCCAACATTTCTAAAAATCCTTTTTTTGTATTGGTCTTAAGTAATATTCTAATTTCTGAGATACTGAATTTGGGGTTTTCATTAGTTGTCAGTTATAATCATCAAATTAAAAGAAATAAACATTTGAAATATATCAGTCTGTGTGTAATGAATGAATATAATATACAAGTTTAACTTTTTTGAATGGAATTACTGAAATAAATCAACTTTTCATGATATTCTAATTTTATGACCAGCCACCTGTAGGTCCTTTTTAAAAGGGAAGTCACTTGAACATCTCAAGTCTAGTCAAGTCACAGGAACATGATCAGGACACGTTTTAACACACGAGGTTCCCGTTTGGTAACTGGAATGTGGCTCATTACTGTGTCATTGAAGGAAACAAACCACTGGAAAATGTCCACTTGGCAGACAACCTCTTCTAAGTAAGATTTGTTATTCATTAAGCAGTGATGAGGTCATTACATAACAGTAATGTATCACTTGTGACTTTTCTTTATTGATGTAATTGCTACCTGGATAAAGTAATTGAAGTACTGGTTATGTTACCTTCACATTACAGTAAGTTGACCTGAAACATAGTGTCATATAATTACCAGCTAACAACATAAGTCTGAGCCTACAGTCCCACACGCCACACAAACCTAATGAGGACACACAAGATCTTTCTTTTAGTGTTTCAGTTTAAACAGAAACACCAGCCCAAATCGATCACCACAATGATTCTACTGTAGAAACTTTACAGGTAGAAATGGCCTGACTGTTCATCCCTGCTGCTGTTACTTACGTTCAGGCTCTGGCTGCTGGACTGCGGTCAGTATACACTCAGCTCTAACATCACCCTCAGGGCTCTTGGCTTGCTTTGTGTTAGCATGCTGTCTGAGCAGATGCTTGCAAAGAGCTGAAGTTGTGTTATAAGGATAACGCCCTGGAAGAAATCTGCCCTGTACAACTGTTATTTTACCACCTTATGCTTTTGTGTGTGTCTTGTGCAACAAAACAAACAAAATGTCCAGATCTCCACTCCACAAATTGGTAAACTGCTCCACCATTTTCTGTGTAGAAACAAGCATCAGCTGTTTGTAGCCCAAGTGGCAGGAAGGAAAAGTTTTTGGTTTTGTTTGTATTTTTCAAGCCACCCATCACACAGAACAGTGGAAAACCTTTCCAACACAAGTGCTGGGGTTTTATTTTTACCCAATGAGTAAAATGACAAATGTTTAAAAGTAAACATCTGTAAATTAACTAATTAAACAGTGGCTGAAGCAAATAATAGACATTTAAATAATACATTAGACAGAGAGCGACAAATAGATTGTGCTAGACTAACGTCAGGCCTTCTCGGTGTCAAAGAACAATATGTTTATGTTACCCTTAAAGGTTTTGCCAAAATATGTACATCTGTATCTAAGGAGGGAAGGGTGTGTGTAGGTCACCGCTCCCTGTTGCTAAAGAGCATTAACTGCCTTGTCATGATTAGGAACAGGGGCGTGGTGGCCATGGGGAGGTTTGGGAGTTTTCCCGAATGACCGGTTGTTTCAGGGCGAACCAGGGCTGCATCTGCAGTGATGCAGATGCTGCAACCAGTCTGTAATGGTGAAGAAGGAGCTGAGTGTAAAAGCAAAGCTCTTGATTGATCTGCGTGATCTACATTCCTGCCCTCACTTATGGTCACGAGCTTTGGGTAGTGACCGAAAGAATAAGATCGCAAATACAAGCAGCATAAATGAGTTTCCTCTGAAGGGTGGCTGGCCTCTCTCTTAGAGATAGGGTGAGGAGTGCGGCCATTCGGGAGGGGCTCAGAGTAGAGTCATTGCTCCTCCAAATCGAGAGGAGCCAGTTGAGATGGCTCAGGCATTTGACTAGGATGCCTCCTGGGCACCTCTTGGGTGAGATGTTCCGGGCATGTCCCAACGGGAGGAGGCCTCGGGGTAGACCCAGGACACACTGGAGAGATTATATCTCTCAGCTGGCCTGGGAACGCTTTGGGGTCTGTAGAATATTGACTGTGCAGTGTGCACACAGTAATATTGAGCCTTCACAGATGCCGTGGTTCTGGGTTTTGCGCATGCGCGCTGGGGGTTATGTCATTGTTTTGTCCTGCCGTTGGTTGCCACTGGTTACCGCTATGTGAGCTGTAACGACTGACATTTCTCGTCATTAAATGGAACCAGGTTAACAGCACTGTGATCGCATCCTTTCTTGCCACAACACACAACAGGGTCCCTCCAGATGAGCTGGTCAAGGTGACTGGGCAGAGGGAGGTCTGGGGTTCCCTACTTAGGCTGATGCCCCCATGACCCGACCCCAGATAAGCGGAAGAGAATGGATGTATGGGTGAATGGATGGATATTCTTACGATAATTCGTCGACCTAAAACTAGACTAAAACTAAACTATTCAGATTGACTAAATTATGACTAAACTAAATTACCATCTCCTCAAAAGACTATGACTAAAACCAAATCAAAATTTGCTGTCAGAATGACACTGCAGCCCAGCCAGCAACCCATTAGGAGAGGTAAAGGGGGAGACACCAGCTAAGGGGTGGTTGATGATCTTTTTCCCTCTTTGCTGCTCCGTTGTACGATCGGATAAAAGGCCTCTCCAAACCAAGCTTCCGGGCTGAATTTCAACCCCAGCCCGCCCCTGATTAGGAACATGTGCGGGAGGAAGGTGGTTCTTTTATGGAGCTCTTATTGCTGATTGGAGAAGCTTATGCCATGATGTCAGAACCAACCACTGGACGAACCAGTCTGAGAAGGCCAAGTCTAAACCACGGCTTGTCCAACTGTTTTGAATTGCTAGTGCTTGTAGATAGCACTTGTATTATAAATTGTTTTTAAAATTTTTTTAATAAAGAGTTTCAGGTGTCTTCCTTCACAAATAAAAATGTAAAGTAATGCATTACTTTGAAACATGTTACACCAACTGCAATAAAATGTCTGGCAGAAGTAAGGTTACTGGAGAAGAGTTTACTACTTTCGTCTCTAACGCTACCTGTAAGACAGACCCAACCCCACCCCCCCCTTTCCCCCAAGTTTTAAACTCGGAACCTTCAGGAGGCCTTTGCAGCCTGAAGAAAAAAGGGGTCAAAATTTCAGTGATATACTGGGGGGGCTGTCCATTAAAAGCTCTAAACTTAAGACTAAAATTTTAAAATCAATGCTCAATTTGACAGATAGTCAATGTGGAGGGATAGAATGGGTGTTATGTGCACCCTTCTGTTAGGCCCCGTTTACACGACATTGTTTCAAAATGAAAACTGCGTCGTTTGATGCGTTTCGGCCTCCTGTTGACATGGGAACAGAGTGAAAATGATGCGTTTTGGAAAAGGGGTCCAAAGTGGAGCATTTCAGAAATGCTCCGGCCTGTCCGGCCTGTGTACTTGCGAAGATTTAGATACACTCACAAAGACGGTGTCTGCCTACATTAAGTTCTGTGAAGAGTTGATTATTCCTCAGAAGTGTATTGTTGTTTATCCAAACAATAAGCCATGGGTCACCAAATCTCTCAAGAGGGATATTAACCTACAAAATATTAGTTTCAATGGAGGTGACGAAACCCAGTACAAAAAAATTACAAAATCAGGTGGAAAGGGAAATTAAACTTGCCAAGAAAAATTATAAGGACAAAGTTGCATGCATGCTCAAAGCAGGTAAATCTCAGCCTGCTTGGGAAGGGGTGAAGTCCGTTATGGGGTTGAAATCAAATAAGTGTCTAGTTTATAACATCAGTCCCACACTAATATGTTGGTTGCTGGACTTTTTAACAAATAGGTCACAACGTGTGAGGGTCAGTGGCGTTTTATCAAATGTTCTTATATCAGCCGCTGGATTCCCTCAAGGTTGTGTTTTATCACGTCTTTTATTTGTTTTATACACAAATGGTTGCCGGAGCAGGTACACAGGGCATCACATACTGAAGTTTGCTGATGACTCTGTTGTCCTCTCTTTGGTGAGCCATGGAGACTCTGACCGTTGTCCAGTGGTTGATGATGCCATACAGTGGTGTAAGTCTTCCTTTCTTGATATTAATGTCAGGAAAAAAAAGGAAATGATTATAAATTTTGGTAAAAATCCAGTCATTTTTCCTGTAACCATCAACAACCAATCAGTTGAGGTGGTTAATCAGTACAAGTACCTTGGCACTCTGATGATAAACTCAAGTTTATCACAGGTTGATGCCATGTGCAAGAAAGCCCATCAGAGACTATATTTTTGTTGTAAGCTCTGAAATTTTAATGTTGACCATAATTTTATGAGAATGTTTTCTTTGTTTTATAGAATCTGTTTTAACTTTTCCTTTTGTGTCGGTACGGGCTTTTAAATTTGAGGAATCGAAAACGTCTCCAGGGAATTGTGAAACTGTGCAGCAACATTGCAGGGGTTTCCCTGAACAACCTGGGGGATGTGTACAAAGTCAGGCTCTTAAGGTAAGCCCGCTTTGTCCTGGCTGATTCCAGCCACCCTCTTCATGGCCACTTCAGGTTACTTCCCTCAGGCCGCAGATACATGTGGTGCCACGGTCAAGGAGCAATAGGTTCAAAAACTCTTTTGTTACTGTGGCAATAGGTTCATTAAATAACACGAGGTGATTTTTTTAAAAACTTTTATTCTTATGTTTGTGAGTCAGGATTGTTATTTTAATATCACTGCTAGCTGCAAAACTATTTGCCCCCTTGGGGGATAATAAAGATTTCTTTGGCCTTTGACCTTTTGGTAAATCAGTTTTTACTGATTTACCAAATCCAGAAAGCTCTCCTTTCTGGATTTTCTACTTCAAATGATAACCTGCTAAAGATGTTAGTTTGATAGCCTTCACAAATACAGTAATGTGCAAAAGTCTTGAGCCACCCCTCATTTCTTTAGATTTTGCTTCCAAGGAGCCAGACTTTCTTTGATTTATTTTTAAACTGGTCTCAGACTCAGCAAGACTGAATGTCTTTCAGAGTTTTTCTTTGGACATTGGCTGATTTTTCACTCATTTTCAGTCCAGTCCTTGTACCTGACCATTTTCAGAGGAATGTCTTTTGTTTAAGCCTTTAACACTGAGCTATTAATCATTCTAGCATAAAGAAGGCTCCTGACTCAAGGGACGAACCAGTATTGTGTAAAAACATAAGAGAAAACAAAGACTTAGCTGTTACTAGCAATCACAAAAACATGCATTTTGTTCTCATTTCTTTAGTTCAATCTCTGAAAATTGCCAAAGAAAACACAGTTTGATAGCATAAAATAGGATTTTGGCAACAAAAAGGCAATTCCCAAAGAGTTACTAGCAGAAAACTTGGCACATTTTAGCACAATGTGCAGTTTGTCCTTACAAAATTGAGGAAGAAGTGTCAGGCCTAAAAAGCTATCTACAGCAGATGATCAGTGTCTGAAAGTCAAGTCCTAAAGAAACAGGAAAAAAATCTGACAAAGGCCTGACACAGGACCTGAGAGATGCATCTGACATACTAAACAAATCGCTGCACCTATTCCCCATTTTCCTAGGAAATATTAAAAAAAAAAAACATTGCACAGTTTTTACTAAGAAGAAACTGAAACTGGATAAATTGGATAAATTGCTGGATTTCTTTTTCCTTGCTGCTCATTTAATTCTGTTCTCTGTACGCTGTGTTTCAGGTTGGGGATAAACAGATTGGGATCTAGGTGTGGCCCAGAAGTCCATCAACAGGAAAGGTGCCATCATGGTTCGTCCTGACAGCGGTTACTGGGCCATCTGCCGCAGAAAAGGTGGCAGTCTCAGCGCCTGCACAGGGCCCTCAGTCACCCTCAACCTTTACAAAATCCTAAAGAAAGTCGGCATATTCCTGGACTATGAGGAAGGGTCTGTGTCCTTCTATGACGCAGAGGCAAAGACTCACATTTATACTTACAGCAGGTGCAGCTTCAGGGAGCCTCTCTACCCATACTTTAACCCCTGTGTTCAACACAATGGGAGAAACGTCACCCCGGTGGTTATATGTCCTCTCGAGGGAGGTGTCAGGGAAGAACAGGACAGAAGCATCGAATTAGCTGTATGATGTGATGCTAACTAATATTTTTTTTTATTTTTGAACCAATTTTGGTTTGAACAAGTGCTTCAACTAGACAATCACAATGGTTGTTCCTGCTGAAACCATAGAAGTGAGCCTGCCTTAAAGGACTGAAAGAGTCTGTTAGGAGACATTTAAGGTGGAAGCAGCACAAACACTGTAGCGTGAATCTCATGCAGGATCTTTTGTGGTCTGTGCACACTCATTCCTGTAGCCACTAAAAATAAGCTGAACTTTAAATTTTAAAGTTATTGCTCACTGTTCAGAAAAACAGTGTACACAGATAGACAGCCTCTTATCAAGTAACTCTGCCACAGGCTAAAATACTGAGTTATTTCCATTATAATCTGTAATGGCCAACATGCAAAACCCTTTAAGCCTGTAAGATTGGAGTAAGTTGTTAAATGTGAGTGCAAAGTGTTGTTTTTTTCCCCAACTATTCTTAACTGTTTTATTATTCAAATGATTTTCTATAAAATACTATCAAGATATTACTTTACTTGACATAAAAGTTCTGAAACTAAAAATAAAAGCAAAGCTTTTGAAGAAAAACCTGAGTGTGTGAAGTGTTTTTATATTCTTGCTCTTTTAATATGAGGACCCACCATTGTGGGTTTTTTAACAGAAAAGAAAGCAAAAGCATGTGTCCATCTAAAAATCATAGCAGGAATATGCATAAATTTGTGTTTCACCAACCTTTGTGTGTTATCTCAAGTAAAACAAAAAAAAAGAGGATGAGAAGGAGGGGGGGGAAGTACAGTGGGGGAGGGTCGAGCAACAGTGGAAACAGAAGGATGGCGATGCTCATGATGTGATTAAACGTCTGCTCAAACACAGGGGTTCCCTGGAACAGAGATATAGTGAGAGAGAGAGAGTGTGAGAAAGAGGGAGAGGAGCAGAGATAAAGCTGAAGGTAACTGGGAAACGATGCTCTAACTTTACTGAGGCAAGCTGGTTCCTGTATGCTGCTGCAGGAGGAGCGCTGAGGAAGTGAAAGGTGGGTGATGTAGCATCTATAGATTATTGCTTTTAGGGTCATTATTGTTACATTTCTTGTACTTCTTGTCTTGCGGCATGTTGCCCGGGGGGACTGTGGGGCATCACCTAACAACATCTCTAACTGGAACATTTTAATACATTTAAACTACGTTTTATAATTTATCAAAGTACTGGTCTGAATCTCTGTGTTTGCTTCTTAAAATGGTGGTGGACAGCTTTTTATCACAGTGAGTGCGTTAGTGTAAAGGAATGCAAGTGCAAAGAGAGAGGGATTAAATTGGAAAGGTGCACAAGGTGAATGAGTGGGAGTGTTTACCCACAGATGGCCTCTCGGTGGTGGGATTGTGATAGTCCGCTGTACTCCCCTCCTGAGTCCAGCTGGCATCGCTCACGTGGGCCCCTTCCTGGCCAAACCATTACCTCATCACTTCTATTTATTTTGCTCGTCAACATAAAGCAGTTTTCTATTAATATTCTCACCACTGATTACGCAGTGACATGGCAGAGCACTGCGTTGGATTTATATTACATTTACAGCAATGCAGGTCTGAGAGATTTCAGCTGTGTCATACCAGACAACTTTCTCCAGCGCACCACGCTGTGTTTACCTATTTTAGCAGCAAATTTCCTCCATCTGGGTGGATTTTGAGCCTGTTTTTGGGGTTGTCATGTAGTGTTTCTAAACGCAAAAAGGAATGATAATGACTTTCTTTATGCTTAATATTTAGGGTGTAAAAACAGCAGAAAAGTTGTAGTGTCTTTTTAATTAGATGTATGAACTTGTTTAAAATGACTAAAGACATCCATATATAAAAATAGCTGATTATCCATCAGTATAGGTTAGTTGCAGTAAGGTGGAGACAGCAATTGTTTGCCTTTTGTTTGTATCTTTCAATGTGAATCATTTGAATGGAAAAGTTATCAGAAAAAAACTGAACTGCAGAAGTCAAATATTATCTGGTAGTCCAGTCACATTGATTTTTATGCACTGTTTCAGTGTGCATAATTGTGTCGTGTGTTCCACTGATTTGCAGGCCTGAAGGTCTAAAAATCTTCGCACCAGCCTGGACTTCTGAGTCTACACCCAGTTGGCTGATGGCCACCCCTGCTGTGGTGTGAGGAACTGGACACCGCCACCTATTCTGTACATTTACAGACTTCCTGTCAGCCATAGTAAGCCAGCTGAGGAGTACCTGAATCATTTAATCTCCCAAGAGATGAGACAAAGCCCCGGTTGATATTTTCTTTCCAGGTGAAATTATGACCCTGCTGGTAAAGTGAGGTGCCCGCCAAGAAGATAACGTTCTTGCTGAAGAGCTGTGGTGACCATTCTGGAGTAGAAGCACAAAAAATGTCTTGTCTGTCGTTCACCTCTACACCCTGCCTTGAACTCCGCTCTGTCTTTTTTGTTGGACTGCTGCTGCTCGTCCATCGGGGGCCCTCAGGGGTCAGCTGCCAGAATGACACAGAGCCGATTGTGTTGGAGGGAAAGTGTCTGGTGGTGTGTGACTCCACCCCGTCAGCAGAGCCATCAGGTAATGCCCTGGGCATGTCAGTGAGGTCAGGAACTGGTCGGGTGGCATTTTCAGCCATTCGTAACACCAACCACGAACCCTCAGAGATGAGCAACCGAACTATGACCATCTACTTTGACCAGGTGGGTTTAAGAATTGTGTTTTTTGTCGGAGCTCCTCCCAAAAGAAGCAAAAATGTCAAACAGTATGGTGCAAGAATAATGCTTCACCTTACACCGCAGTCTAACAATTGTCGGTATAAATTTGCTTTTTTAAAGATTATAAACTACATTTTGTTTCAGATGAATGTGGAGAGGATCCAAATGTAGGACACTGCAGGCAGAAAACTAGCCTTTTTCCCCCAAAAATGTCACACAGATAAAAATCCAATCAACACAGGATAACATGCAGGGAAGTATAACAGACACTGTGACACAGACTGAAGGGAAGACTGAGGCAGGTGGAGACAATCAGGATGGTCGAGGACAGAGACAGGAAGCAAAACAAACTTTCAGTGTAAAAGAGGAAACAACCAAACAGGAATGATACAGACATGAAAACAAACATTTAATAAATAAGAGACAAGAAAACAGCCCAAAGGAAACATGCTGAGTTGGAGACATGGACCAGGGCCATAAAGGCAAACATAGAAAGATGAGGCAGCTGCAGCTACTAGAAACCAAGACATGACCAAAACCACAGGATGCATTAAAAAAAAAAAAAAAACGGGGTCGGGGACCACTCCACTAGAATAAAGAAAACAACACAGGAAACCAGAAATCCAACAAACACAAAAATCCAAACTTCAGACATTTGTAGTGACAATAAAACCCTCGCAAAAGCCCATAAATTCAGTAATCACACTTTTTATACTGGACTGGATTGTCTTTGGATCAAATTTTTCCAGTGGCTTTTCAAGCTTAAAATAAATAAATAAGCATTTAATAAATAAAATAAATAAGAGTGTAATATTATACCCATCCAAATAAATAATAATAATAATCCAAATAATAAGCCTCTCATTCCAAAACCCCTGGCATGAATCTGCTGCCACAAAAGCCTCCAGTCTTTTGAGAAGGTCTTCCACCTGGTGCAGGCGCTTTATGGTCTAACAGTAATAATGACGTTCAGCTCTATATGTATGGAGATCATTCAGTCTCTCTGGTTATGTCCCTTTGTGTACAGGTGCATTTTCATCTTGGAAGAAAAAAGTAAGAGCACACTATTGCCTAAACAAAACTTTACATCGTAGCATAAAGATTAGAACAACAGGGACAGCTCTGCATGTTTGATTGGGCAGATTTTTACACAGTATGCCCTTCCTGACACAACCCCAAAGGTATCTGTGTCTCTTCCTGCGACTGAACCAGGGATCTTTTGCTAGTCTTCTTTTTTTTAAGCTGCTCACTTTAGGGGTTGCCACAGGAGAGCATCTGCCTCCATCTTACCCTATTCCTAGCATCCTCCTCTCTCACACCAACCCCCTGCGTGTCCTCCTTCACTGCCTCCATGAACCTCCTCTGATGTCTTCCTCTTTTTCTTCTGCCCGGCAGCTCTGTCTCCAACGTCCTTTTTCCAGTATATCCACTATCCCTCCTCTGTACATGTCCAAACCATCTCAGCCTTGCATCTCTAACTTTGTCTCCAGCTTGTTATGCGTAAACCACTACACTAAAAACCTCTCCCTATAAATAGCCAGGTCTAAAGTTCTTTTAAAATTTTATGCATAATGATTAGGGTTAGGATAATGCTCAGGACTGGCTGAAATGCTATGAAATGGTGCATTGACTGAATCTGCCCTTCAATCACAGCAAGTAAAATGACTGAAGGAAATTAGAGTGTTGTGCATATGCCACTTAAAAGAGTACAACAGTATATGAAAAAAGAATAGTCCCTGCAGATTGTTTGGTGTTGCTTAAGTTATAAAAATGCCCAAACAAGACAAACAAAGCAGAAACAGTCCTACAGTGTATGTAACTTCAAGAACACTTGTGTGCCTCGTGTCAGATAGTAGAAATGAGCATGTGCAAGACTTTAAGTCAGGTTTTTGTTTTTTTTTAGTTTTTATCAGATTGATCCAGTGATATCTGTCTGTACATTCATGCTTGCATTGTTCACTAAGTGAGATTTTAGTTATGTGCAGAGACACCCTGAGTTAAATGCTAGCATCCGTGTGTCACATGCATCTTCACCCAGTATAATGTTTGACTTGTTTAGCATATTAGCACATCAACAATAACACTAAACACGCAGCATACAGTAGCTGAAACTCATATGTCAATAGTTTTGCAGGTAATTGGTCATTGGCAACTTTAGTGGACAAAGTCCAAATTCCATAATGAAAGTCCACAAGTCACCAACTTCATATTGATCTGAAAAGCAAATACGTGTATTTAAAAGTACAAATGTGAATGTCCTTATTGTACTATAGAGGCAATATAATCAATAGGCATCTTCCTCCTAGCCACATAACTGTACAAAATTATTCGCCAGTGCTATGCAAGGTAAAAGGTCAGTGTTTTAATATAAGTCCACAGGATTCAGTCCATAAAGGAGCATCAACATCTGTGTGAAAACAGTTTATTGTGGGAACCAAAGTGGTGGACTGACCAACCAGCCAGTTTAATAATAACCAGAACAGACTGCCATTGCCATTTATAGATACAGCCTCATCTGCTGTTACTAAACTTGATTTATTGCCACTGAAGTCCCCAGTCACTGATCACACTGTACAAACAGAAGGTACATTGTATGTTTGCAGAAAAAGGCTTTCATTGACAAGCATTATTATGACGGACTGACCCACTGCCAGTTCTTTCTCTCTCTTTTTCTCTTTTTCTCCTCTGAGGATGAGCTGACCAGCTATTTTGAAAAAATAAAATAATAATAATAATAATAAAAGACCACAGTGGAAGCTCAGTAAAAATCACAAAAAAAAAATAACCAAGGATTGCACATTTAGTTAAAATATTTTGCTTCTCTCTTTGTCTCCTTAGATCTTAGTGAACGTTGGCAGCCATTTTGATCCAGCGACAAGCATCTTTGTGGCACCCAGAAAAGGAGTCTACAGCTTCAGCTTTCATGTTGTCAAAGTTTACAACCGGCAGACAATACAAGTAAGAACAAAAACTTCAAGGATGACAGCATCAGCTGACACTGAATGGCTCTATTTTTCCTCCCCAAAGTAAAGTTAGCAGATTGATTCTATTCTAAGGTTTGTAAATTAATAGTTGACATAGAGATGCTTAAGGCTGATTTCTTCTGTGATCCCCACATATTACCAGATGATCTGGAACCTCAGGGATACTGAAAAAGGTCCCAGGCTAGGGATGAAAAGCTGTAATTCATTAACCACTGATGCAATATTATTGTCCAACCCCCTGAATTAAAACCAAAAAATGCTCTTCAGTCACATCTTGATTGTTTAATTTTGAATAGATTCTGTTGGCGTACATCACCAAAAAAAATCCATTTTCTGTGTACTAATTCACATGGCCACTAGAGGTCACTTTCCTTTAAAGCACAACTATAGATAAAATAATGAATATTTCTGAATGACTTTATGTTATTTGACTGGAGCTGGTTGTTTCCCCATGTTTACAAGCTTTACGTCTAATAGCCTGTTTATGGTGGCATATGTCATATATGGTGCAAGCAGGTGTTGTTTCAGCCACTTGTGCACCTCTCAGTTTCTATAACTTGGCATGCTGTGCCACTGCCGTCGCAGTTGAAGACATGAAACATGTTTGTTTTTTACCCACCATTTTAATAATATCAGTACAGAGACTCGGGAGATGTTGCAACAGTTTGAAAAAGTGTGAAGTTCAGTTTATTCCAGTTTATTCCTGATTCATCCCTCCAGACATTTGGAGGAGAAATCTGTACCAGGGCCTTGGTCAGTAACCGCTTATGGTCTAGATCAGGGATCCTCAAATCCAGGCCTCGAGGTCCGGTGTCCTGCAGTTTTTAGATGTGTCCCTGATCCAACAAACCTGAATCAAATGGTTGAATTACCTCCTCAGTATGCAGTCAAGTTCTCCAGAGTCCTGCTAATTACTTCTATATTTGACTCAGTGTATTGAAGCAGAGACACATCTAAAACCTGCAGGACACGGGACCTCGAGGCCTGGATTTGAGAATCCCTGGTCTAGATAATCTAGTAATATGAGGGGTTTGACTATATGGACCAGAGTCTTCCTTTAATGGGAGCAGAACTTGGCACTACTGGGCTTTTTGATGTGATAAATGTTGTAGGAGGATGTATTTTAACAGGCTAATGTGGTGGTTTAATAACCATAATGAAGCCCTTTCACTGCCTAAATGGAATCAAGTAGTTTTGCCCAACCACTTTGAAAACTCCTTGTGAATTAGTGAGCTTTACAGATGTCTAGCAAACCTAGCTGTTTCCCTTTTTTAACAGCTTACAGTGCATACATAGAGAGATACATAGGCAGAGGTGGCAAAAGTACTGACATTCTGTACTTAAGTAGAAGTACAAGTACTTGTGTTAAAAACTGCTCTGGTAAAAGTTGAAGTAATCCTAATGAATGCACTCAGCTTGAATCTATTATGTAGGACACAAACTGTTAAAGGGAATTTAAACACAGCTCTATTCTCTGTGTCCTCCATAGTAGAGGGTGACTGTGCCTGCACCTAAACACAGACATGAGGATACTCAGGGGTTACAGTGGGATTCAGAAGGTGGAGGAACCCTAAGATCAGCTGTAGTGGCTCTGCATGGAGAGGAGAATCACAACTTTCTATTGTGAGCTCCAGTAAATGATGTTGCAGGCTGTGATCAGCTGACCTGCTGCTGCTGCTCTCTCCTTCCTCTTTCTTACATCTTTGTCCATCTGAGTGAAGTTATCGCTCATTCATTGCTCTCCCTGGAAATACAGCAGCTGTTCCTTTAGCTAGCAGACACACTGTGTGACAAAGTGCACACACTTTTTGTGCTGATATTTGTTGAGCATTTAGAAACGTTGCACTTAAAATTACCTGCCACACGTTACTCTCTTTATGCTCGCTCCTCTTCTGTAGTGCTAGCTAAATGCTGAAGTACCACGAGCACAACTTACGGGCATCTGCCCTCAGTCACTGTAACCCCTGATTATAGCGCTATAAAATATACATAAATTATACATAAATTATACAGTTTTGCCTCGGTTTTGTGTGCAATGAGCCCCAGTGATGGAGGATACGGCAGTATGATTGTCTCTTATATGTTATTGTTCCTCTGTTTGGGCTCAGATCGTTTCATGTTTGATGGCGCACTGACTGGAAATGAAAACTTTTCTCAGACGTGTTAAAGCTAAAGTAATGAGTCTGTTTTGGAAATGTAAGAAGTAAAAAGTACAGATATCTGTGTAAAAATGTAGGGAGTAAAAGTAAAAAGTAGTCAGAAAAATAAATACTCAAGTAAAGTACAGATACCTGAAAAAAGTACTTAAGTACAGTAATGAAGTATTTGTACTTTGTTACTTCCCACCTCTGTACATAAGGCAGCTGATTTCTCACTAAGACAGATTTAATTCACTGTTCTCTCACCATAATTTCCCTGAAAATCTGACATCTTGCTTTCCCAGGTGAGTCTGGTGCTCAACGGCTGGCCTGTGATCTCGGCCTTTGCAGGAGACCAGGATGTGACCAGGGAAGCTGCCACCAATGCTGGACTGGTGATTATGGAGAGGGGGGATAAGGCTTACCTCAAACTGGAGCGGGGAAACCTGATGGGAGGGTGGAAGTACTCCACCTTCTCTGGGTTTCTGGTGTTCCCCTTGTAGGGTTGGCTGAGGTAGGATGAAGAGAGCTGATGTTCTTGTCATAGTCAAAGGTGTGGAGAGGTGGGTGGGTGTAACATAAAAAGTACTTTGTAACTTTTAAAGCCATTGACACAAAGGAGGAGGAATTAACTGATACATCAAACTGCACTGATGCATCTTGATGTGTATCGATGAATTGGTGAATTCACTCTGCACCCAAAAATCTTGGATGTATTTTCCATTTCCATCGCACTTTTATGGCTTATTGTCTGTTGTCTGACACATCATCACTCTGTGCTTGCTTGCAGTTTTCCTTTAATGCATGAAATAAGAAGTACCAAATGTTTGTTGCAATAAAGAAAATGATTGTGTCTATTGACTGCATCTATCTATCTATTAGCATTAACAAATGAACATTTTCAGTGTTAACTTGCCAGCTATAATGCTTTATCACAGAAATTTTCAAAGGTACTCCATCTACTTTTATATCTATCAATCATACATTTGTTAAATGTAATTAGCATCTATTTCCAGGTCCAAATGCTCCTTCATTTCCTAAAAGGAAATAAATGCTGAAGCACAAATGAGAATATGATCCAAAATCTTCCATCTCCCATAATGTGTTCAGTGTAGCTGTACACTTTATTGTTGTCTCAAGCATCCAGACAGCAATGATAAAGAAGATTCACAAGGTTGGGTGAAGTTAGAAGTTAGCAGCAAGCAAGCTAGCTAGCTGACATCCAAAGATTAGCTGTTTTGTCCACAGACAGTATAAAACATGGCTGTAGCTACCATGATGTCACCCATTGGTTTGGGAAGTCCCCTTTTGAAACCTCGAGCTGAGGGTTTTCTTTGTGTCTTGAAACCAGATGTGATGAGCGGGATGCAGATCTGACTGAAAAACAGCACGCTCATTGGCTAACAACTTGTCAGTCACAAGCCAATGAGCATAACCTGGGTAGCCATGAATGACCAAAATTTACAAAATAGACTTCATTTTTTATTCAACCTGGGCACCTTGCAGTCAGTGAGTCAACCATGAACTCCTCTGTATACCAAAATATTCTACAGTCAACGGACAAGTGGACAATGATACCAAGCACAACAACAAGTCAACAAAATGGCTAAAAAAGAAAAGAATCAAGGTGCTGCAATGGTCCAGACCTCCACATGACTGAAATGTTGTGGTGGGACCTTAAGAGACCTGTGCATAAAGCAATGCCTGCAAACTTAAATGAACTGAAGCAATGAATGGGCCAAAATTCCTCCACAGTGATATGAGAAACTGATAAAGTCATACAGAAAAGGATTACTTCAAGTTTTTGCGGCAAAAGATGATTCTAGAAGCTGCTGATAGCGTATACAAGACTGTAGTTTACAAACAGACACATGCTAATTAATGCTACTTATCAGACGTATAATAAAACACAAGAATCTGACCCACCAAAACTGAAGCACAAACTTCATGGATGACCTGTGCCCCACAGGAAGCCATAATATTAGTCAGATATTTAAAAATGCTCCAAAAGGAGCTCAATGACTGGAATTAATGGAAGTGAGACCTTACAACCAACAATCAGCTACAGCTGTAAATCAAGGCAGCTGTAGCTGTAGCAACCAGCTACAGCTGCCTTGATTTACAGCATGGCCCCTAATTTGAACATTCAACAGAATCCAAAGGCATGAGATATTAAAAAAAAAAAAACAGTGATGAGATTCAGAGGAAGACATTAAAGACTAATTTAGATTTTGATTTGGAAACTACAGGCAGACTACATCACAGTTCTCTTGAATATCCATAATAATAATAATAATAATAATAGTCCCTTATTCCAACCTTATTCATATAGTAACCTATACAAGCTTGAAAACCATCCTTCTGTTTATTTAATGAGCATACTGTAACCCTTTACTTTACTACCCTTTGCATAGGCTGCATTTTGCTTACCACATATGTCCTTGGTTAAATGCTGACACAACTGTGGCTTCCAAACACCCACTATTACACTTACATATGCTTACATATGCTCTATATATCGCTCTATGCAAACAGAAGGTTGTTCTGAAAATAGTAGGCCTCCCTGCTGCTTGTCCCAGGAGGTGTACTAAATGTAAGAGATATTTCACTTTTGAGATTTTTTTTACTGTGCCCATAAAAAATGCAGCTACTTTGCTCACATCAAATGGTCTTCAGTCATGAAAATTGAAGCTTTTTTACATTTTTTTAGAAAAGCCATGAACTATACATGAATTTCTGTCTGAATGTGTCGCTCCTTCTGACGCACAGCGACCGTGCGTCTCTCAGCGGTGGATCCGGTGGCAGATGGAGGATTGGCAGTAGAGAAGAAAACCACTGCCAGGAGCCTGCTGAGTTCACACTGGACCTTCACAACCTATTAGTGTCAACGTCCCGGTGCACAGCAGAGGCTTGTGTTAGCGCTTTAGAGAGTCGTGTCTGGAGTGCAAAAACGACATGAAGCACAGACTTTGGTTCCAAGAGCGAGGTAAACTGCATGTAACGCCTCCAAAGTTAACAACAATCACAGAACACGTGATAGGGAACACTCATAGGAAAGCACATCATCAACACAGAGGAAACAAACTCACAAATGTTTTTTTTCATAAAATGATCATTTAGATTAGAAACTAAAAGACAAATGTGATATTTAGGCCCTTAAAAGTTATGGAAAACTTTCTTGGTAGACTCAAAGTTATCGATTACACCAAGGACATGGCTGGATGTCAGTAGTTGGAGCCATCACTGAAGAGAGAAACAGGAGTGCCACCTACAGACAGGGGAGGGGAGTAACCCTCCCCTTCACTGCTGCATCCCAATAATATTTTCTTGCCTCACTTTCTCTAAAATTTGCAATGCAACACCGTGAATACCGCCAGTAATCTCTTTAACCATATTAAAGGGAACTGGTCTCATGCTCCTTCCAAACCCCGGTTTTAACTTTGTTTGAACAAAAGATGCCAAACTCACTTTAGCACGACCCACACAGAGTCTCGTGTGATTTTAAGCTCAGTGTTTAACAGATTTATTAGATCACCACTCAATGTAAGGTTTATGCCTCAGTTGCCCTTGATTAAATTAATGTTTCTGTAATGGTTAATCTATCAGTTAATTTGTGTATGAGCAAACTCTTTATCTGAAGTGATACTTTTAATGCTAAAATTTAATTGGGGGGGGGGGTTTGGGACAGCACAGTGGTGTGGTGGTTAGCACCGTTGCTTCACAGCAAGAAGGTCTGGGTTTGAATCCACCTTGGCCGGGAGTTTGCATGTTCTCCCCCTGTGCGCGTGGGTTTTCTACAGGTACTCTGGGTTCTTCCCACAGTCCAAAGTCATGCAGTTAGTGGGGTTAGGTTAATTGGTGATTCTAAATTGCCCACAGGTGTGAATGTGATTGTGAATGGTTGTCTGTCTCTCTGTGTTAGCCCTGTGTCAGGCTGGCGACCTGTGCAGGGCGTGCCCTGCCTCTCCTCCTATGATAGCTGGGATAGGCTGTTATTTTCCTAATAAATAACAATTTAATTTTTAAACCTGTTTTTGATAGATTTCTAAACAATTTGTTTTTATTGTAAGTAGTCTAATAAATGTATTAAGCACTGTAAAATAAATGTATAATAACCTAAAACTAACACCTTCAAAAGTGTTAGTGTCTAAAATGTTTAATAAGCTACTCTGATGATGTACACTCTGATGTATCTTAAGAAAAATCAATGCAATTTTCAATTTTTTACATTATAAATAAATACTAATAATACTAATAAATACTGTAGTAAATAAAAGAAATCTTTCAGCATGGTTCCTCAGGCTTTAAACACAATCAAGGAAAAACGAAAATGTAAGATTAGAGAGAAAGGACCAGCAGCTGATCACCTTGATTTTATTCCATTATCATTGTTAACGGTAACACAAGCTGTGGGTGATGTTTTTGCCAAACCCATTCAGACCTCTGGATAAGTGGAATTTAGCAGTTCAGATGAAAATGCAGTGAAAAATCCCCAAATTTTGCCCTCTTTTGTAATTTTCATATTTTGCAATTTTCATATTTTGTGGCTGAATTGGACCTTTTAACAGGCCAGTTCTGGTCCGTGGGCCATATATTTGATAGCCCTGGTTTAAAAACATGGTTTTTCTCAAGGTGGCTTGAGAAATCTTCTACAGAGATGTTAAACAAATAATTATGAAAGTGGATTATTTCATTTGATAAGTATTTGTGTTTAATGGATTACTTAAACAATTAAAACTCCACAGTACTTTTCTGATTGATAGCTTAAAGTGAACTTTGCCTTCTTATTTATTGTGTTTCTGTCATACTCTTCACTAACAGTAGATGGCACATTCTTCATTTTGTCAGTTACTGTTTTAGATATGGGGGGGGGGGGGGGGGGGGGGGGGGGGGGGGGGGGGGGGGGGGGGGGGGGCAATTTCTACCATATAAGACCAAAAAAAATAATTTTTGACAGTTTTAGTGTTTCTTATCCATTCATACCCAAAAAGCGAGGCAGACCCTGCACAGGCTGCCAGTCTGTCACAGGACTAACACAGACATTCACACCTATGGACAATTTTGAATCACCGTTTACCCTAACATGCATGTCTTTGGGCTGTGGGAGGAAGCCAGAGAACCCAAAGAGAATCCACACAGGCACAGGGAGAACATGCAAACTCCACACAGGAAGGCCCCAGCTGACCAGTGGCTTTGAATCATGGGGCAACCATGTTAACCACCCCTTTGCTGCCCTTAATTATTATTATTACTATTATTATTATGCAACAGAGTTTTTTGTTTGTTTGTTTTTTGCAGTCAATTGTTGCAGCTCTGATGTGAAAATGTGATTTTAAACCTGCTGTCACCTCAAGGAACTCATTTATGTTGTGTCTAAAATGAGACAAAACCAGACAAAAAGAACATTAAAAAAATGTAAAGGAACTATAACACCAGAACATTTGAGTACAACTTTATTAAGATATCAGATTTTTTCTTAGAAAAACAGCAAAAAAAATTAATGTTTCCTTTTTATTTCTACACATATGTCTTCAGTGCTAAAGGATAATTCTGACACGTACTTTAAATTTTAGCCCCTAACAAATACACTGGTTACAATGGAAACTTGTTTCAACAAGTGAAAAAAAAAACAGGCAAGCAAAGACAAGTGTACATTTTGAGTCGTTATCTCAAAGTTGGGTACCTCAAGTGACTCAAACTTCTGAGTAAATCAAAATTCTGAGATAGCTAATTTTGACATAATAACCTGGTACCGTTCAGAGAACCATCAGACTTATCCTCATATGCGAGATTTTTATGGATACAGCAAAACAACATCAAATGAATATTTCACATGGGGTTGTTCCACTACTTCATTGAAGCTACATCATGCTTCTGCATAGTGAAAATCCAGCATACCAACTTCTTAAAGAAGAAACACATCATAAGCTGGAAAATTCTTCATTCTTCTTTCATTTAACCTGATATTTCAATATGACTGATTCTTAAAAATATATAATATATCCATCCATCCATCCATCCATTCGCTTCCGCTTATCCTGTTCAGGGTCGCGGTTCAGGGTACCCTTTTTAAAAAAAGGGACACAAAAAAAAAAAATTCCAGCTCTCCCTGTGGGTGGTATTTTGTCCCTTAAGCTCGGGTCCTCTACCAGAGGCCTGGGAGCTTGAGGGTCCTCTGCAGTGTCTTAGCTGTTCCCAGGACTGCAATCTTCTGGACAGAGATCTTGGATGTTGTTCCTGGAATCTGCTGGAGCCACTCTCCCAGTTTGGGGGTCACTGCCCCGAGTGTTCCAATTACCACGGGGACCAGTGTTACCTTCAGCTTCCACATCCTTTCCAGCTCTTCTATGAGCCCTTGGTATTTATTAAGCTTCTCGTGTTCCTTCTTGATGTTGCCATCACTTAGTATTTCAACATCTATCACTACAACCTTCTTCCTTTGTTTGTCCACCACCATGATGTCCAGTTGGTTAGCCACCACAAGTATGTTTGTCTGTATGTGGAAGTCCCACAGGATCTTAGCTCAGTCATTCTAAACTACCCTATATATATATATATATATATATATATATATATATATATATATATATATATATATATATATACACACACACACAACAGTTGAGATATACAGTACCAGATTTTTTTTTTCTACTTCAGGCTAATAGTGGTTATTACTAATATGGTCATATACACACAGCTCTGACCCACCTGGTATTCAAACCTCTATTGGGGCAGCCAATCAGAAGAAAACTGGCCTAAAGTCAGAGTTATTGAAATGTCCCACCCCTCCGTTTGTGCATTTCACTTGGCTCATAATTCTACTGCTGACAGTGCAAAAAAGAGGTGTGAGATTTTACTCACTGGTTTCAACATTTAAAACAAAAATAAGCAGAATAAATAATGCAGACAATAAAAAATATAACTTTAAATGCCAGCATGATACAAAAACCCTTTCTGAAACCTGTCCAGATTTAAAAATCAATGACATCCTGCTACTACTTATAAAGATTAAAAAAACAAACATAGAAAAAAACTTATATGACCTTCCATTTGACAAGACAACCCCCCCCCCCCCCCAAAAAAAAAAAATAGTGAAATATAACAAAAAATTAGACATGACATTCAGTCAGCTCCTCCAGTCTTGTCCCCCCTGCTTCCCAAGTGTGGCAGGGGGACATTAACGGTAGATGGTGCTGTTGGGTGCCTCTTCCGCTCCATGGAATCTGAGGCGTGGATGTGCATGGTGTTGTTGTCACCTAATTGCAATCCAGTTACATTGCATAGGCTTATGTTGAGTCTACGTGCAGTATGGCAGAAGAAATTGTCGGGGCTGGAGAACTGACGCTGCAGAGAGGAGAGAGAAGAAGAATATTTGTTTGAGCAGGTTCAAGATATAAGCAAATGCAAAGCCATGAAGCTATGAGTAGAGCAGAATAACTTACAAGCATTTTGTTAACTTTGCTTGGTTTCTGACATCTTTTTTGTTTTTTTATTTTTTTACTGTTGGATGTGTATGATGTCTACACCTACGCCTAGAAATTCTCTCCATAAAAATTATGAACAGAATCAGTGACAATTTCTAGGCATAGCCATGTGGCCTCAGAATCTCATCTCTGCTTTTTGAGGATGATGCGGTCCTGTTAGCCTCCAGCTCGCAGTGGAACGGTTTGCAGCCAAGTGTGAAGCGACTGGCATGAGAATCAGCATCTCTAAGTCTGAGGCCATGGTACTCAGCTAGAAAAGGGTGGAGTGCCCACTCTGGCTCAGGGACAAGTTGCTGCCCCAGGTGGAGGAGTTCAAGTATCACGGGGTCTTGTTCATGAGTGATGGGAGAAGGGAACAGGACATCGACAGACAGATCAGGGCTGCTCCTGCAGACGCTGCACCAGTCTGTCGTGGTGAAGAGGGATCTGAGCGTAAAAGCGAAGTTGTCGATTTACCGGCCGATCTCCCTTTGGAGAGTGCAGCCATTCGTGAGGGGCTCAAAGTAGAGCCACTCCTCCTCCACATCAAAAGGAGCCAGCTAAGGTGGCTCAGGCATCTGATTAGGATGCCTCCTGGGCGCCTCTTGGGTGAGATGTTCTGGGCATGTCTACTGGCCAACCGGCAATACTGACAAAGCCATGATGAAAAAAATAGATTAAAAAAAATTAACTGTCTGGGGCTGTCTTGGCTGACACACCTCTGCAACATGCCTGGAAATCTGAGGCGGTGCCTCTGGATCAGCAGACTGGGGTAATTGTCTCTATCTTTAAAGAAGAGGACCGGAGGATGTGCTCCAACTATCAGAGGATCACACTCCTCAGCCTCCCCGGGAAGGTTTATACCAGTGAGCTGGAAAGGAGAGTTCTTAAGTTAGTTGAACCTCGGATTCAAGAGAAACAATGAGGTTTTCAAGAACGCTGGACCAGCTCTTTATCCTCTCGAGGATCTTCGAGTATGCCTGGGAGTTTTCCCATCCAGTCTACATGTATTTTGTGGATTTGGATAAGGCATTTAACCACCTCCCTTGCCGTATCCTGTTGGGGGGGTGCTGTGGGAGTATGGGGTGTCTGGCCCGTTGTTACAGGCCGTTCAGTCCCTGTACAACTGCAGTGAGAGCTTGGTCTGCATTGCCAGCAATAAATCAGACTTGTTTCCCGTGGGTGTTGGCCTTCGTCAGGGCTGCCCTTTGTCATCGGTTCTATTCATCATTTTTATGGACAGAATTTCTAGCCGTAGCCAAGTGGCAGAAGGCTTCTGCCTTGGTGGCCTCAGAATATCATCTCTGCTCTTTGCTGATGATGTGGTCCTGTTGGCTTCATCAGGTGGTGGCCTCCAGCTCACAGTGGAGCCATTTGCAGCCGAGTGCTAAGAGGCAGGTATCAGAATTAGCACATGTAAGTCTGAGGCCATGGTCTTCAGCCGGAAAAGGGTGGAGTTCCCACTCCGGGTCAGGGATGAGTTGCTGCCGCAGGTGGAGGACTTTAAGTATCTCGAGGTGTTGTTCACAAGTAATGGGAGAAGGGCACGAGAGACTGACAGACAGATTGGGGCTGCGGATGCGGACGCTGCACCGGTCTGTCATGGTAAGAAGAGAGCTCTGCTCAGCATAAAAGCAAAGCGGTTGATTTACTGGTCAATCTCTGTCACTATCCTCACCTATGGTCATGAGCTCACTCTTCCCACCACACTCTTTAGAGCAATTCATTCTTTCACAAATGTCTGAAAAAGCTAACTCGATGGCTAGGCACTTGATTTTATACACCTGTGGCAATTGATACTGAAAACATCTGATTTAAAAGATTAAGCGATGTGGCCCACTACTTCTGTCCATATAGTGTCTAAAGGGGGGATGGACATACAATGGAAGATACAAAGAAGTACTTATATTTGAAAATAAATGAATAAATTGATAAATGAATTAATTAGAAGTAAAAAATATTAAAATGGAAATATCAGTTGATACAACGTTTTAAGATTACCTAGTGCATATATTTTATTTATAATATATGATTTAATTTATAATTTATAATTATTACCACACATTTAATAACAAATGTATTTTTTTTAATTCTTTGTTGACATCCACAAGGTCATCCCCAAGCCACTTGGAAGTAACATTAGTGTTAGATAGTTGCATGCTTTTCAGAAAGTAGATGATGATATGAAGTTTCTTACATTCTGCAATGAGATTTCAAACTGGGTGTGCAATATGGGTAAAAAGAGGTTGATATGTATATAATCCTAACCAGGTCAAAATTTCCTGGTAGATGTTGGATTAATTTAAGTTATTCAGTTAATTATTATTTGGCATATTGGGAGGATATTTGGGATCTTTTACTTTAAAAAAAATCAGACCTGCTCATTGTGGGAAAAATCAAACTCAGTGACACAGTAAAAAAAATAAAAAGTACCTGGTACTGAGGAGAAAAGCTTTCCTTTAAAGATTTTTTTGGTGTTTTATTTTGCGGCAACTTTAAAGAAATCGGAGTCAACGGGGGCTGCGACTGAATGGGCTGAACAGAGGATGGTTTCATTTTGTAGTCTGCTGAGCGGGGATGGTCCACATCCGTCAAAATGGTGGCTTGAGGTGAAGGCAAATCTGGAAGGCAACACATTTATCTTTAAACATCACACCGCAATTTGTTTGTCTGGATCATGACCTAAAACTAAAGGTTCCTCCCCTCAGTCAACCGTTTCTGTTCTGCCTACTTCTTACCTTTACCGCTTGCACTGTCTCTTTGAATTGCAGCCCAACCACCAGCCACTTCCTGCAACAAAGGGTAAAGTAAAAGAATTGCTCTGTTAGTTGCGTGTAACAGGATTTAAAGCTGCAAGTTAAAAGAGGGAGATTAAAAGCCAAATGTTCAATGTGGAATAAATGTGAGGGGAAATCATCTTTGCCGGCCTCATTTTCTTACAGTTTTTACAGGGTTTTACTGGGATTCAGTAGTAATGAAAATTATTTCAATGGTTCTTGCATATTCAGTGTGGTGAAGTTGTGTAAACCTGTGATGACAGTGGCTGACTGAAGCTTTACCACAGCTTAGCTTTCCTTGGATTAGGGCTCAAAAATAGTAATGCTGATAATTATAACAGTAGCAACAAATCACATAAAGGCTCAGTACTTTACACTGAAAGTCTCTCATGGTTGTCATCCTATCAGTTTAAAAGATATGCACAAACTTAACTTATGTCTTTTAATAATTAAGACAGACTAATGAATAAATAAATATATAAAATATACGAGTGTTTGAAGCACTAGATTTTTTTTTTTTGATTGTCAGTAGCAAAAAAAATAAATCAAAGAGCAAATCTTTACTTATAGTCAGTTTATATTTGGCTTTCATTGCACAAGTATGGTGCGTGCGTATGCTCCATAGTCAGAATTAACTTATGGTTTCACATAAGAGTCAATTCCCATTCACCCACATGAAAGTCCTGTTGCTCCACTGTGTCCTACTTCCTATATGGACTTTTTCACTTGTGAAATTCAAGAACTGAGGAGATGCAGAAGTCTAGTTCCCATTTAAATGACTTGAATTACAACATGTTGAAAAACTATTTTGGATTTTTTTTTTTTTTTTTTTTTTTATGACCAGTGATGGTAAAACATGTGAGTTTTGTGTAAAAGCACTAGACCAGCAGTTCTAGATAATAAACAAGTGCAAATCTATATTATTCTACTATAAATGTAGCCTGTGCATTGAAATGTGAGACCCTGACAACTATCATGAGATAAGAGTGCAGCTGCCCTCAATAAGGGATGACCGGTGCCACCTTTACTTAGCTCACTTAGATATTTTATTTTTAGGTTGAAGGCGTCCTTCGAACCGTCTGTCTTGTGTTCAGTATTCTTCTGCGAAAATTCCCCTTGTGCGGTTTGAAGTGACTATTTCCTCACAACTGAAGAAGTGTAGTGTTGAAACAATGTCGTATTGACCAATTTGTGGCAAAAAGAGAAAGATATTTCACAGACCACATTCTGAGTTGCTGAATGTTGTTTTTGTTTGGTTGGTCAAAGGCCAATGTATGACACCACTGGTGGTATTAAAATGTTTATACCTACAGTAAATAGTGTTTTGAGCCAATTATTTTATTTATATCATTTCTGAGTGATGAAGTCAACAAAACATTGCTCGTTAATTTTACCTGAATGGGCGGACGCCCTGTCTGCACATCTTCACAAATGTGCGCACGTTCCACTCTGACTCTCACTGCAAAAAATAAAAATAAGACCAAAAAAAATGGCAGTGCGGTACTGTAAGACGTCTTTTTGTAGTTCTGCATCAGCAGTTAATTACTGGCTGGAAAGACTGGTAAATGTTTTAACTTTAAATGGGCTTTTGAGTTAAATTAAGGTAATGTAAGATAGAAATTTATATTTTGAAGACAATTAGAGGCAATTAAAAGCTGCAGCAAAGCATTTTAATGCTTTTTTTTCCTTCTGTTTAGCACAGAAACTTATGATCTTAACATTGAATTGAGACATATCATCATATATGCTGATTTAGTAAACCACACCTGAAGACTGAGTAACAGAAACCCTCTGAAACTGCTCTGTTATTTCCTCTGATTCGGTCTGGTCCTGGAAAGAGGAAGAGAGACAACAAATCAAGCCATGACGTAAATTAAGAAAAAAAAATTATTTGCTGCATCATGTCAAAATTTCACAGTGTCTTAAAGTTACTTTGGTTCATGTGAACAAGAGATTTGTTCCTCACCAGTTTCTTCAGCACTTCATGAACAGCATCAGTAATTGCACGTTTGTGCATCTTATACAGTTCTTCTGTTACAATTGTGCACGCTGTGGAGGAAGCAAATGACAGCCTGGCTTGAGACATCACATCACAGATTTGTTCAGCAATTAAAACAGTGACATTTAGTGTAAACACAGTGCAAGTTTACTGAATAGAACAAATTTATTAGAGCACCTCTTATAAAAAGAAGAAAATTCAAATATTTTAGAAATCTGTCAAAAACATGTTTAAAGCTAAAAACAACAGTTTTATTTATGAGGCAAATAACAAACTGAATTCACATTTTTAACCCAAATTTGAGCCAGCAAACTTATCTAAGAAGTAATTGAGATATCTCCATTTATAATAATAATTATTTATCATCAAAAGCCAAAGGTCCCTGATTGCAAAACTACCTTCAAATTTAAGCCTCAACTTTGGCAGGGCCAGTAGTGTCCCACCTCAGGATCTAAGGCAACCAAACCACCAAGTTTTCTTACCATGGGCGTTGGGTCTTTGAGCAGGTTTTGTCTCCCAGCATCTCTGCATGAGCTCCATTAGTCGAGCTAACCCAGCAAGTCCTGCAGCCAGACGCCGGATCTCATCCAGTGATGGACGGTCTCCCTGTGGGATGCGGAAACGAACTATGCTGGACGGTGCGTCTGCATCAGAGGGATGTGCACATTAGAGGGAATCCAACATTTTAAGGGCCTGCACTAATGCTTATTTTCAAGTAATATGGTTCTCCATACATTAAGGTTTATCTAACAAATAGATTCATATTAACAAAGGATTAAGTGTAAAACAATGTCATTGTTTTTGGTTTGCTGGACTATAAATTTACTGTTGTGGGACGCTCGCCTCACTCTTTCATACAGTAGCTGTGTTTTAGTAGCATGAGAACATAGCACACAACACAGCACATAGCACCTAAAAAGCCAAAACATGTCTTCCAATACTGAGCTTACTGGGTGGCCAGAAATATGACTTCAAACAATGGAGCAAATGTTAATGGGTAGATCTATGATAAGTGAATAAGCCCCAGTTACACAGGCCTAGAGACTGGTCTGCAACCATCTGGCAACCACTGGTCGTGAGGAAAAAAATGATTATTCTCTGACTAGTTGTGGGTGGTTGCTGGAGGCTGATGGCACTTTCTGGGAAAATGATTGCTGAAGTCCAGTCATAAAGGTCTACAAACCAGCTGTCACTGGGGAAAATGTATTCCCCAAACTGTTGGCAAAAACCCCTTTGTGATTGCTTTGGTTGCTATCATATTGCTGCCGTCGTAATTTGAACGTAAGTGATAGACTAGACTTGTTTACAGTGTTCAGCTCTATGGCCACGCTACAGGGAAACTGAAAAGTGTAGTGCAAACTGACAATGGAGACCATTTGCCTTCAAAGTAAAAGTCGCATCTTTTGAAACAAGTTGGCTGCAGCTCTGAGGCACAACTTTTACTTTGAAGGTGAACCTTCTCCATTTCCAGTTTGCATCACACTTTTTCAAGTTGTACTGAAAGAGGCAACTTTGGCAATCTGCTAGTAACCAAAGTAATCACTGGGCGGTTTTAGGTGCGTCACCTTCTTTACAACTGATTTCACGCAGTGACAGCAACCTCAAGAAATCCCCACCAAACAGTTGAGGAAATACATATTTTCCTCCAGAAAATGGTGGTTGTATTACGTCCAATATGACAAACAGTTATCGAGCAATGTGCGTATGATGTCACGTGAGAAACCTCAACACAACCAAAAATTATTTTATAACAAAAATAACCCTCTTGCAAAAAAGAAAGAATGCAGATTTAAGGCACTTCTGCGTTGACTTCACTTTTTAGAGTTAAGAAGTTACATCCATCTTTTAGACTCTGCTTATCACAGACAGTCAAATTTCCTGTTTGGTTTGGCTGACAAATCAAAGTCTAATTTGTCATTACATCAGAGGGTGAAGAGTGAGTCCTCACAAATACAAGCTGCAGCTGGGGAATCTACACACATACTGGCCTGAGCGCAATGGACTTTCTTTTAGTTATTCTTTCTGTTTAAATAAGCTTAAGTTCCAATAAGTTACACAATGCTTGTCCATGTGGCTCTATTTTAAAATTGTATAACAGCTGAATTAACTATATACTACAGGAACAATAAGAGGATCAGTCAATATGTATTAATTCATGTAATGCTGGAGGTCAAATAAGAGTGGCTAGAAGCAATTTTTGAGCAAAGAGAGGAGAAGACAAATGCTGTGAAGGTCAGCTCATAGAGATACCTACATGGATATGGTTCTTTTCCTGTGACAATGGACCACAGCAGTATACCATAGCTGAAAGAGAGACACAGAGAGTTATAGACAACAATTATAACCCTGTATATCTGCTGCTATTGTAGAGCCTGGCTGTCAGTTTGTTTTTGTCTGCTCCATGACATCAACAAAAACAACAAAACCAGATTACATTGAGCCCAGGAGGAGGTCTTAAACTGGCTGCAGTTGTGTCACATGAGGAAGTCACATGATAACCATTAGTGTAAATGGTTCCTCTATCACAGTAGTTCCCAAAGTCAAGAGTGCTGCGGGGCCCCTTTCCCCTACCCTCAGTCAAAATACAAGTAAACGTGATGTATTTCCTTGAAAAATTGATTTAAACAACACAGGCTGTTGGCTATAAATTACTAATACTACCCAGTCATGTGTAACATGCTAATGCTGAAGCCAATAATGTCCCACTTGCCACTGGGACACAAACTTCAATACAAGAGCAGTAAATTTGTCAGAGTAATGAGTAATATCACAAACTAAAAAGCTCCTATTACCAGTTTTAATTCACTTTTTTATATAAATAAATACATTTATATAAATATGTAACTATGCATGCTTGTGAGTAATTTCAGACTGAATTATTACTGCGGCCCACCTGCAGTACCTTCGCCCACAGCCCACACTTTGGAAACCACTGCTCTGTCAAGTTACCCAGAACATGTTTACCTCGTGTGTTTAAGGACTTTTACCATTCTCATTTTAACATATATATACCGGGACTGAGCCCATGTTTAATGGCTATGGAAAAACACGCAAAGTGCACATTCTAAATTAAATAATCTGTGTTTTAAGATGATTTATGAGACGTTTAATTACACTTTTATTACAAAAATTACTCTAAACCTTGAAGGCTGTAAATCTGAATTTAGGCATTGGTAGTACTTCTTAAATAAATGATAAACAGATGCTCCGCTCTCTACCTGTAGATATCAGATGCCCGCCTGGGGTTGTATGAGATGCTGAATGCCTCTGGGGGCATGTAGCTGATAGTTCCCCCTTCTTCTTCTTCCCTGTCCTTCTTGGAGATTCGTGTCACACTTTGGGAAAACCTGGCAAGGCCAAAATCTGTAAGCTAGAGGGAAGCGGGGGGAAAGGAGAAGAAAATTAAGCAGATTGTTATCGAATGGACCTGATGGGCACAATGTTAAAAATATTACTGATTGATTTTTTTTTTAAAAAATGGTGTTTATGAAAGTGTTATCTTTCCTGTCTTTGATGTTGAGGTTCATTTTTAAAGCCCATCAAAGGGTGAAAATAGTCTTAAATAATCATTTAAATCTACATTCACGATTGGAGGTGTATGAGAGTTACACTTTAGCTACCTCTGCAATGAAAAAAATGATTTAAAAAAAAACTTCCACAAAAAAGGCTGACGTAAAACTTAACGGTGAAACCCCATATAGAGGAAGCAAGTTTTATCACTTGGTCAACAGAAAAATTGCTTTACTTCAACTTCCTGAAAATATTATATTTTAATTTAATGCTAAAATACACAAGTGACAGAAAAAATGGTGGTGAAAGAAAATATTTTTAAATAGCTTTAGATAGCTACAGGGCACTAAAACAGGCCTTCAAAACATATTTTTATTAATTAGAAATAAGAATAATGATGAAGGAAAGAGTAACAGTTTAATTTATGGTTGAGCCTGACATCTGAATGATATGTAGGCTTAGTTTTGTATAATAACTAAATTAACTAAAATAACTAAATTAATTTTTATTCATCCAAAACCTTTAAAAAAATTCATTATTACAGGAATACATTATAATAAAGTAAGGAGATGCTCCCAATATTAAGCTCACGATATTAAGGTGTGGATTTAAAACCTTTTAACAAACTTTATTGCTATAAATCTGATTTCTGCTCATATATTAATACTAAACCCATCCATCCATTTTCATCATCTAATTCAGGATCATGGGGGAGGCTGGTGCCTATCCCAGCTGCTATTAGGTGAGAGGCAGGGTTATCTTTAATTTATAAACTTGCATTCATAGGCTCATCTGTGGTGTCCGCAGCTGTCTGAGTACAAATCCCAGACTAGCAACATCTTTACTCAGCATTCTTCCAATGTTGTGTTTCTTATAAGGTCTCTGATTCAGTCTCAGTAAATACAGCTGGATGAGGTCTGGCCCTCTTTTGAGAAGGAACTACAGCAGTTTTACAGTTGTGTAAAGCCTTTTTGTGGTATATAGCGTGGTGTCATTGTGTTTTGGACTAAAGGCTGCGGCTGTAAGTCAAATGAAAAACATTTGGAAGACGTGACCATATAGGACCTCTGTGTTTGAGGCTAGTGATTTGAAGGTTTAAGGGTTTAACAAGGAGAGGAAAAAGCAGCTTTCTGTATTTCTGCTCCACCAATTTTAAAACAATAATTGCTTCTCAATCAGCCAAGCAATGTTTTAAAGCCTTGGAAATCACCTTGGCATTCAGAGAGGAGTCCAGCAGCACGTTGCTCGGCTTCAGGTCCAAGTGCAGCAGGGCAGGAGAAAGATTGTGGAGGAAGTTTATACCCAGGGCCACCTGGTGGGTCAGTCTGAAGGCCAGGGGCCAGGGCGGGGGTCCTTGTAAATTTCTCTGTTAGAGTAAGGACAGATCATTTTGGTATTACACTTTTACAAATAGTGTAAATGACAATCACTTTTCTTACTATTTAGATCAGTATAATCTTATATTTGTACTTCATTTATTAATTTGTACCCAATTATTTGCATGTGGCTTTTTGCAATGCGACAACTTTGTTGTTTAAATGTGCTATACAAGGAAACCTGCCTTACCTTTCCTCCGTATTATATTTTTGAAGGAGAATGGTCTGTTTTTGTCTAGAGCCATGCTAACAGCTCTATTAGGCTGGGCTTTAATACAGCAGTCCTTCAGTCTAAATAGTTAGTTGGTAGATTAAATATTTTTATGCTTACATACTGTACTAATTTAGCATCTTAGCATCAGCTAAGGTTAAGCTAATTGATTTAAGAACAGATATACTACTGTGCTACTGACCCTAAACTGAGTCACAAATATGTGTAGCTTTCCATAAAGGTGAGTCCCAATAGACTTCTATATCATACTGCCCAACTTTTAAGGCTTGAAGTTACTGTATACATAATAAACCAGTGTTAGGGTTAGCTGCCCAGTCTCCAGATCTACCCTCTTGTCCATATGAGCAAAAGATGTTAATGAAGTTTTTAAATAATCAGTCCTGCCATTTGCTCAACTTAACCTGAAGAAAACGTCAAACCAAGATTTATTTACCATATCTAACCACTAGCCAGCATTGATTTCTTCTTATTATATACATGACTAGTTCCCAGCTTTAAGCACATGTCTTGTTACCATGGTGGCAATGTTACTTCTACCTTTGAAACAGCAGTGTTTATCTAAGCTTAACCAAATAGGCCTTTTAAATTAAAGCATGACATTTCCCTATTCCTAGGACAGGTAGTTCTGGGTGGTTTGGACACTGTGATAGGTCAAGCCTTCGGGTCCTCCTGTAGATGGACCAGGTTTGTTGTTTACCTGCAGAGAAAACAGTGATCCTCTCTCCATGAATTCCATGACCAGCCCAAGCTTTACTGATGGCCCAGAAAAGGGCAGTTGACCCTTGAAGACCCCAAGGACTTGAATGACATATGGGCTGCTTCCTTTACTCATCATTTTGACTTCACGCAGCAAGGATGAACTGGTCCTGTGTGTGTTGGATTTTCCCATTAGTAAACTTCAACCTGTTTTATTTTCTAAAAACACTCTGTGTAACCATTTACCCATCATCGCAATGGAGCAGTTTAACAGCCACATCACACCACCACTTTTTATGTCTGACTTTGTAGACTTGTCCAAAACCACCAGAGCCTTTCACTTCCCAGCCTTCAAGGTCAGAGTCTCCAATCTCCATGTGAGGGAGAGAGCTGCGCAGTGCCATAGTTCACTAGAAGAAGAAGAGGGTTACAGTTACATCCTTATGGTTAACAAAACATAAAGGAAGTTCCCACGAGACTTTCTCCTGTTACTGTTTTTATTCTTTAATGACTGACTGCTTTGTCAAGCAGGCAACAGCAATTAGTAGCTTCAATTCATGATTACAGTCCAGATTCAATAATTAAATTCGATAATTAAAGTAATGTGAAGGTTTAAAGACCTAAAGAGAAGTTTACACATTTCAGTTCTACACATATTTCACATGGGTGGATTTTGAAGCCTGATATTTTAGTGAACAGTCATTTACTCATGGATGGATGGCTGGATGCTTTTTAAAAACACAAATACACTGATCAAGCAAAACATTATAACCACCAGCCTAAATTTGTGTTGTTCTTCCTTTTGCTGGCAAAACAGCCCTGACCCGTCAAGGCATGGACTCCGAAAAACCCTTGAAGGTGTGCTGTGGTATCTGCACCAAGATGTTAGCAATACATTCTTTAAGTACTGTAAGTTGCAAGGCGGGGCCTCCATGGATCGAATTTGTTTGTCCAGCACATCCCACAGATGCTTGATTGATTGAGATCTGGGGAATTTGGAGGCCAAGTCAACACCTCAAATTTGCACTCATTGTGCTCCTCAAACCATTCCTGAACCATTTTTGTTTTGTGGCAGGAAGCATTATCCTGCTGAAAGAGGAGCCACAGCCATCAGGGAATACCGTTTCCATGAAAGGGTGTACATGATCTGAAACAATGCTTAGGTAGGTGGTATGTGTCACAGTAACATCCACATGGATGGCAGGATCCAAGGTTTCCCACCAGAACATTGCCCAAAGCATCACACTGTCTCTGCTGGATTACCTTCTTTCCATAATGCATCCTGGTGCCAGGTGTTCCCCAGGTAAGCAACACACCCAGCTATCCAAGTGATGTAAAAGAAAATGTGATTCATCAGACCAGGCCACTTTCTTCCATTGCTCTGTGGTCTGTTTCTGACACTCACATGCCCATTGTTGGAGCTTTCAGCAGCTGACGGGGCTCATCATGGGCAATCTGACTTGTCTGCAGCCATGCCCCATACAGAAGAAACTGTGATGCACTGTGTATTCAGAAATGAACTTTTTCACAATTTGAGCTACAGTTGGATCAGACCACACAGGTCAGCCGTCAATCACTGCATGTATCATTTAGCCTGGGCTTCTCATGACCCTGTTGCTGGTTCACCACTGTTCCTTCCTTGGACCATTTTGTATAGATCCTGACCACTGCAGACTGGGAACACCCCACAAAAGCATCAGATTTGGAGATGCTCTGACCCAGTCATCTACTTGCTCAAATTACAGTTACACTGCAATAGGCCTAGGCTGCTGGTGGGGAAAAAAAAAACAGAAGTGGGATTCCATGATGCACTTTTTTGTTTTTCAATTCACCTCTTTTTACTCTGGTCTTTTAAAAACTCATCTTTTTAGCTTGGCATTTGTTTAATTGTTTTTATTATTCTCTGTCCTGTTGTGAAGCACTTCGTGCCACCTGTCTTGAGAGGTGCTATATAAATAGTTTTACTTACTTACTTATACACCACTCTGCATTTAATCATTAGTTATTATTAATCTCTGGCTCTCTTCCACAGGATGTTTTTTGTCTTGTCTCTCTCCCCTCACCTCCAGTTGGTTGCAGCAGATGACTGCCCCGCCCTGAGCCTGGTTCTGCCAGAGGTTTCTTCCCGTTAAAAGGGAGTTTCTCCTTCCCAATGTCACCAAATACTCGGTTGTTTGACTGTTGGGTTTTCTCGGTAATTATTGTAGGGTCTTTATCTTACTATAAAAAGCGCCTTGAGGCAACTGTTTGTTGTGATTTGGCAGTGTATTAATAAAATTTAATTGACTTGAATACCAGAAGTGTATACTCTTCTGAGTCTACTGCCATCAAAATGTCACTAGACATTAGCTGGGTTAGGTTAATAGGTTATTCTAAATTGCCCATGGGTCTAAATGTGAGTGCGAATATTTGTCTGTCTCTCTGAGTTAGCCCTGGGAAAAGACTGGGTGTACTCTGCCTCTCATCTTATGGCAGCTGGGATAGGCTCCAGCCCACTGTAACCCTTGACTGGATGGATGGATGGATGGATGGATGGATGGATGAATGGATGGATGGATGGATGGATTCAGTGGAGTGCAATTTATGAAAAAACAGACTGGAAAATGCCCATAACATTGTTTTCTTCCAAGAAATAGATAAGTTGTTCTATTACTGTTATTTCTAAAATCTTTGACTCAAAAGGTAATTACAGTATTGGCCTGTAACAGTTTAGGTCTACATGTTAATATTGGTTCAACAACAGCTTCTTTAAAGCAGCTGAGAACTAAGCCAGTATGAAGAGAAGTGTTAATCTTTTTCACAATACAGGTAAGATAAAGTCAATCACACTAATGGAAAAAGACGTAGGGAGGACATCAAGGGGGTTGAAGTCAGTTTTATACGGCTAAGGAGAGCACTGATGTCCTGTAAAGTAACAGTAGCAAAAGAGGACCAGCTATCAAATGTAACTAAATTGCAAGTATGATGATGGAGAAATACTTGACCTGATGGCAAAGGATCCAAACAAAACGAGAAATCAAAAAATGTGCAGCTATGGTCACTCACATGTACGTCCTCCACACATACATCATTTATCTTTAAACCCAGGGAGAAAACAATATCCAATGCGCGGCCCTTTATATGCATGGGGCCAGAAACATGCTGCCTAAATTTTAAAGATTCTGTGAAAGTGATAAGGTCAACAGCCATGTTATAGGATCCATCATCAATATGAAGGTTAAAATCACCCAGTATTACAATCTTATCCCCTTTATTGATGGATGGCAGAAAAGACTCCGCCAACACCAGGAGGTCAGAAGATTAAAATACAGATTTTCACAGAACTGACCTCAATCATCTGTAACTCAAATAAAGAAAAGGAGTCCGAGTTCATCAGCCTGCACGTGAAGCTGTTCAGATCAACAGCAGCGAGTCCTCTCGAGCAGCCAGCCGGTGTTGTGCCAAAAATTGATCACCTGCCAAAAAGTGATTTCTCACTGTAAAACTACACCAGCAGAGCTGCAGCAGCGGCAAAGCCAAACACAGGTGCCATCTTCTGTTTTGGAGAAAGGATCTGTAGCTTCTCACCAAAACATAGGTTTAGGATTAGGGTTACCACTCAGACCTCACAGGGTTAAACACTGATGTATGTGGCACTGCTTCACACTACATACTTGCCCCTATACAAATAAATAGGAAATAAAGGAAATAAATATTTTCTGGGTCTTATTTAACTTGAAATTTATACCATAATGCCAAAATCAATCCTGTAAGAGCAGAAGTGGTGGGTAACGACTTTCATATCGGGGGGATTTAAAGAATTTCCCCTTTGAAAATGTTTACTTCTCCTCTCAAAGGTGTCATGTGGTTAGTTTGCGTAACTGTTGCCAGCAGCTTATACAAAGATCATAAATAACAAAGATAATTGCTTTACTGCTTCCATTTATTAAGGAAGTTCAGAATTATATTTGGAGGCGCTGAAGTGCCTCTTCAAATATCTGTTTTAAATTGTAAAAGCCAAAGGACTGGCATTTAAACTCACACCTCTGCGCAATACAGGAAACCACACTCTTTGTTGTTCAGCAGCCTAAGCACGCAACAGAAAGTCCAGAGAGTCGACAAAATAGTTGCAACCTCGCGAAGATGGGAAAAACACAACAGCCACACCATGAAAACAACGCCTATGACATTTATTTTTGCGAACACTGTAAAGTATTGGAGTCTTTAGGAGCTCGTGTTGTTCCACTGAATTGCATTATAAGATCATTTTAAAGGCTGCCTACTGTTGTGTCCACTTTAAAACCGATTGAGACTACATTAAAGTTCAAAAGCATCACAAAGTGCCACACACTCATATAACCACTAACAAGAGAACCAAGTGGATTTTTCAAAGCTTGGGGAATTACTCACCCTTAGTTAAATGCTCTTCGCCCGCATCATTCAGCCATACCGCCTGAGTGTAAAAACCCTCGTGCTCATTCAGTGACTTTCTACTAGCAGAGGCAGGACCTGGTGAAAGCAGAAGTGAAAGTGCAGCTCAGTTCCATCCCATAAATCTCTCTCTCTCTCTAACTTCTGTTTCTGTGATACTCTTTAAAAAAAAAAAAAAACTGTTACTAATTCACTCCTTTAAAACACCTTTGTGCAGATTTTTTTTTAATATATACATATAATTTTTAATACAAAATGGATGCAACATAAACTGGATTAGCACAAAATTAGAAATGTTTGGTTTGAGATGTATTTGGAAATAAAATAAGCTTTAAATAAATTTTAAACATTACAGTTTGCTGGTTGGTTTATTTTTATGATTAATTTAAACGTGGTGAGAGAGAGAGAATAGAAGAAAAAGAGGCAGTTAAAATGTTACAAAGAAACTATGATTTGGCCAAGTCATTTATTTTATTAAAATAAGGCTCATGTTACAGTACCTTTTTTTTTTTTCATTTAGCCGGCAGATGGTGCTCAACTCAGTATCAGTGTGTCAGCTGAATTATGGTAAATGGGAGGGTTTTACAAAATCACAGCACCACAAATCTGACTAACAAAGCAGGCATCACACTTAAACTGCCCTGACGTTCCTTATGTGGTTGAATGACAGCTAAAACATTTAGGGATGCAAATGAGACAAATAAAGGCCAATAAGTAAAAATAGTACTGAAATGTAAACAAATAAATAAATACCCAGCAATAATTACAGATAAAAGCTGCTTAATCATTATAGACTCAGGTTAATACCAGCTTTAATTTTTGGTTGATCATGTTAAAAAACAATTAACTATGTAATTGCAATCTACTGCAAATGAACAGCCTCGTAGGAGGTCTGTGTGTTCCAGTGTGGAGGTGCTGACTGGATCGTGTCAACAGGATTTGTTTACAAGCCAGAAGATAAAGTACGCTTGCACTAGTACACACCTTCATCTGTCTTTGTTTTCTATTATAGGCGTGTCTAGACATACACCAGACATGCTGTCATACATTGATCTGCGGTCACATGATAAAGAATCAGATGGTGTGTGTGTGTGTGTGCGTGTGCTGAGATTCTTGATCCTGTAGAGCAGGTGTGTCAAGTCCAGTTTGAATGAGGGCCACACTAGGATCCAGAGACATAAATATATAATTTAGTCACACGATTTATGTATTTATGGCTCACAAAGCCATCTCATCTGTAGTGTGATCCACATGAATCCATGAACCGGTCAACAAAAGTGAAGATAAAAAAAAAAAAAGACTGAGGGTGGGTTTCTTTTTCAAACATGTTTCTTGTGACACTCAAATGAGATTCAATATAACGCTGCACCATTTTCCACAAAGTAGTACGCCTTGTCATGCTACATGCAGGTCTAGCCTGCTAGTGTGGAACTAGGTGCACATACATATTTTCAAACAGGCTTTATTCTTGAAAAAAAGGGACTGCCTTCTTTTTGTCAACTTTCATTTATCAAGCCTTTCTGTGTTAGCTGGGTTGTAAGCTCGCAGGTGTGGGAACAGCTGCAACTAAATAGACCAAACAATCATTGGAGGGCAACATGAGGTGTTGTAGCGTAACACTAAAGCTCTGGAAAGAGGCAGACTGATCTCTGAACACCACCACTGATAACAGCAGATTTGCACTGTGTAGGAATAAAAGTGAAGTGAGGGTTTAAAACCCACGTATGTTAGGGTCCTTTAGAGCAGCTTCAGAGCAGCTTTGACAAATAAAAACTGCTCTGAAGGATGAGGCAAGTGTTACTTGTGCTGCTGTATTGTCAAAACCAGTTGGTGTCATTTTTTTTTTTTTAACTTAACTCCACACATCATCCAAGTTATTTTCTCAATTTTGAGTTATTTTCTCAGAAGTTAGTGAGTAAAATCCTTAGATTATGGCCTGAAACTTTGACTCGGGATTGCAAAAAAATGTTTTTTGTCAGTGTTGGCAACAGGCGTCCTTATCAAGGACACAGGCTTCTCAGATTGCGGCCCACAGGCCAGTGGTGGCCCTGTGTAACATTTGAAGCAGGCCCGCAGGCATGCCAATGAAGATTTACCCTGCTGTACATTTCAGTGATCTGTTGTTCATGTCATACTATAAATATCAGAGCAGAATAAGTGTAATAGAGCATTTTATTTCCATTTAAACTCTGATCTGGCCAACAAATCTACATACTGTAACAATGACAAATACATCACATGTTAAGATCTCTAGGACAAAGTTTTAACATTTCACATCCATGATGAGAATCTCCCATTCCACCACATCCCAAAGGTGCTCTAATGAACTAAGACCTGGTGACTGTGGAGGCCGTCTGAGTGCAGAGAATTCATTGTCATGCTCAAGAAATCAGTTTGAGATGATCTGAGATTTGTCACATGGCGCTTTATCCTGCTGGAAGCAGCCATCAGAACACATTGTTGGGATGGACATGGTCAGCAACAATACTCAGGCAGGCTGTTGTTGTTTTTAAATGATGCTCAGTTGGTACTCAGCGGCCTGAAGTGTGCAAGGAAAATATCCCCCACACTATTATCAACACCCTGATCTGTTTGTACAGGGCGGGATCATGTTGTTTATGCCGAATTCTGAACCTGCCATTTGAATGTAGCAGCAGAAATCGAGGCTCATCGGACCAGGTAGCATTCTTGTCCAGTTCCGGTGAATCTGTGTGAATTGTAGCTTCGGTTTCCTGTTTTTAGCCGACAAGGGTGACACCTGGTGTGGCCTTCTGCTGCTGTAGCCCATCAGCGTCAAGGTTCGGCATGTTGCTCTTTTGTATACCTTGGTTGTAATGAGTGGTTACTTGAGTTACTGTTGTCATTTTCCTCTGACCTCTGACATCAACAAAGCATTTTCTCCCAGAGAACTGCCACTCACTGGATATTTTTTCTTTTTCAGAACATTCTCCGTACACCTCGGAGATGGTAGCGTGAGAAAATCCCAGTAGATCAGAAGTTTCTGAAACAGTCAGACCAGCCCGCAATCACAACCATTCAAAGTCCCTTAAATTGCTTTTCTTCCCCCATTCTGATGCTCCTTTTGAATTTCACCAGCTCTTCTTTACCATGTCTGTGTGGCTATATGCACTGAGTTTCTGCCACGTGATTGGCTGATTAGATATTTGTGTCAACAAGCAATTGAACAGGTGATGTGTACCTAATGAAGTGACATGTCTTTTAAAAAGCAGCTCCTCCAACAGCTGTTGTAGTTTTTTAAATAAAATCATTTGAATAGTCTAATGAACTAAATCGAACTAAATCCGACTTTAGCTACACAGACTTAAAGGTAATCAGTTCATTGTCATTCATTTTGGATTTGTTAACACAGGATGCCGTGTAGGAGGTCGCAGCTCTCTTCCTGTCTTTGAGACAAAGTCCCCCCTTTTCACCCCGCACCATGGATGGAGATTTTTGAAACCTTTTATAAACAGATTTTGTGGATTTTTTTTTTTTAATTAAACTGGATCATAAATCAAGAGAAATGTAAAGAAATGTAAAGTGTTACAAAAAGTGTTACAAACAGTCCCAGTTTTCCACTATAAAGACTGCCATTGAGCGAAATCAGGAAACAGTCAACCGGAAAGAAAACAGAAAAAGAGAGGCAGAAAAACCCCGTTTCTGACGTCAGTGGAAATCCCCTTTATCTCCATTGTGACTCTAACAAAAATAAACACCTACAAGCAATTTAAAAATATATTTCAGTGTGCGAATGTGCTTCAATAACACTGTAAGATATTTGATTTGAGTTTGATTTTAATAAACATAAACCCACGACTCCTTTAACGGAGGAACACACTGTAAACTTTTGTGCCATTTTCCCCCTTTTGCGGCGCAGACGTTTTTGCAGCCGTGCATGACTGCAACAAGATTATTATTATTATCAGGGTACTACTACAGCGATATCCTGACCGCGGTGCCCAGCAGGAGGTAACCACCCGGGCCTAGCTTGGTGCAGGTTTAGTTTCGGTTTTGCGTTCGGGGTTTTCACCGGTTGTTATGATGTCCCTGTCCGCCGCTGGCTGGCTTCCTCATCCGCCCGGCCGCTGCAGGGACGTGACTCTGAGCGCTGCTTCCGAGGAGCGATCATCGTGCAGCATGTGGTAAACTTTGGACCTTATACGTAGTTGTTGTTGTTTTATTGCGGAAGAGTGAAGGAAGTTGCGCCGCCGCCGCCGCCGCCGCTGTTGCTGGAAACGAAACTTTGAAGGCGCAGATCGACCTCACGTAAGAAAACGACACTAAAAATGATTTGATTTTTATTGTTACGCGTTTATGTGTTTATACTGAACATATTACGCTCCAGTAAGCGGAACAGTCCGTTTCCTGGTATTCGGATCATTTGAGGAAACTGTTTCCCAGCACTCAGCTCTCTTATTAGATAGAGCCTGATCAGCGGGCCACATCTTACAGGCTGGTAGCAGACTACGTTTTCTGTCTGTAAAGGGCTTTATAGGCCAGGTTTCTTTAGCTGTGAGGGAGCTGCAGACACAGTCTGCTTGTTAAAGTAGGTGTTTTGTATGCAGTTGGTAATAAAATGTCAGAATCGGGCGCTGGAGCCTTGTTTACGTGAAGGTAACCCCGGACTTTTCAGGTGCAAAGGTGGCACAGAGGTACTTGTAATACTGTCATTTTGTGCTCCCAACTTTTCCCGCTCCATATTTTGCTTAAAAAAATGTGGAAAAGCCTGCATTAAACCGGTTGATCCCCAAACATCCTGGCTTGTTGCAAATGGCTGCGAGTGTGAGTAGATTAACCAAAAAGAGAAGAGGCGAAGTTCCCCTCTAGCCCAGACTCAAACGCTGCATCAGTATCAAAGGGTACTTATTTTTGTTTATTTCCATACTTTTATTTTCGGACTGCACCAGAGCTGATTGGCTATGCCTGTCAAACAGAAAGTAGTTTTGGGGGATCACCGCCATAATTGGTTCTGGGGATATCCCATTTATATGACATCAAACAGACCCAAGACTGGAAAAAAACAAAACAAAAAACAAATGTGGAGCCTTTAGAGCAGCCTGAAGCTTTGGGCTCACAGGGATTACTTGTATGTGTGCTGACCTTGTTATTAGAAACCTTATCCATGTTCAATAATCAGCACTTTGATCTGATAACATATCAGCAATGTCAGAAAGTTGACTCAGTTCAAATAGACGCAGCTATTTCCTAGTTTCAGCAACTGTTTTGACTGTAAATTATGTTCAGATTTTGAACTGTTGGGACATTTATGCCAATTTTCTTTACAGACAAAATAACTGGTATGGTTGACTCGGCTAAATAATTACCCAAGATTTGACTGGTACCTGTGCCTTTAATGATCTTTAACTCATTATTGATTACGTTATTGATTCCACATTTGTTTTCTGTGTGGCAAGCACGGGTCTGTGCAGGTTTTCAGCATTAATAGAGTCTGAGCACAGGGTGGAACCAGAGTTGGAAGGAGGCGAGCATGTGACTATTACTCAGGTGTACAAAAGTTGCATTGACATCAGTCATTGCTTTTACAAGGTGCAGACATCAGGCAGAATGCATGACAGAAAATGACAAACTTCCAGTAGACTGGAAGATCTGTGACCGGTTTTTAGCTGGAGCTGATTATCTATGATTTTTATAATTTATCGTGCTTTTTTTCAGCTTACCTTCATAACACTGTAATCCATGTGGCAGCTTGGTCCCCTGACATTTGAATGTACAACATTTCACCCATTTTAGTAAATGTTGGCTGTTGTTATTAAAAAAAAAAACATTTTAAAAACTCAAACCCTAAAACTAGGTGAGGGTAATGCTGACAGCACCTTACAGTTCATCGGTTTTCTCCCATAGTGCTTTAACTTAGCCTGATAGATACTGGAACGTGTTTTTCGCAGTATGTTTGACCATCAGCCACCGGTTTAAGAAGAAAGGATGGACGACGAGAGAAGTGACGGAGGCGAGCCGGAGGTGGAGGATGAGTTTGCGTGCGCCGGGATGCTGCGGGGATCTCTGACGTCCCTGCACAGCACGGTGGAGCGGATATTCACGGTGACGTTCAGCATCGGGGCGGACGATTTGCCTCAGGGCAACAACGGCCAGATATGGCTGAAACTGCGAGGGCCGAGCTCCAACGTGAAAGCCGCCAAGGTGAGACACTGTGCTTGTTTTCCATCCACCCATCCATTTTCTTCCACAATGACCTGTATCTGATTTTATAACCACAACAAACTCACTGTACAAATGAATTAAAGACAACGTCTGTGGTGTGACTTTGCCAACATATGCATGTAAAAATATTGCTTAGAGAGAATGTTGGAAGCAGCAGGAACACAGAGAGAGAGAGCGCTGCGCCCGCCCCAGGAAAGCAAAGTGTTGTTGTGAAGAAGAAGGATGCTGTCAAAAGATTTTTCATTCAGGCTTTTGTAAAAAAATAATTAAATGAACTCCCTCAAGAGGTCCGCAAAGTGCACCTTGTTGTTGCTAACTGAGCAACTGAAGCGTCAGCAAGAAAATTTCCACTGTCTGTATCAGTTAAGTATCTTCGATTTCCCCACTTTCTCCACTGTAAACCGTATTTTTGTATCTCCGTGCAAGAGTTCTCTGACACACACGTGGTGGCTAATCCAGCTTCATCGTGAATCTCGTGGTTTATTTATTTGTTTGGGTTTTTTTTTTTTTTTTATCTACAGTGTACTGAGTGTAAAGGGATCCTTCCCAGGTAATGATTCATCAGCGTTTTTTAAATGTTGATTCACCCGTTAAGTTTCGGTCCAAATATGCAAGCAACCTGTTGACACATGCAGTCAGAAAGATTTGTTCACTCATAAAAAGAGAACCAGGCTGGTGCACTCCGAAGTGAGTCCCTGTAGTATAACAGTAATTAACTGTAATTACATGATTGTCATGCATATAAGCAGTTTGAGAAGACATGCAAACCATACGTAGGTGTACTTCCTCTTTGCTAAAGGCCTTTTTTGGCAGACACAAATGTCAGCTTGGCAGAGTGAGATTTGAATATATTTTATTTTGGTTTATTTTAAAACTGCATCTGAAATAAGAACGTTGACCTCACTTGGCCTTCATGTGCAGAGAGCAGCTGTGGATGCTAAAACTAGTATAGTAGTTGCACCACATACTAAACATCTGAGCAAACTCATTCCACTGATGGAGGCTGAGATTCAACAGAAAGCTGTGAAATATGAGAGAATCGGTGGATCTGCTAGGTGGTGGTCAGCTAGATAATTTTATAAACATAAGTGATCATAAAATAATTATTACATGTCCTACTTTTCTTAATTCCTACAGCTAGATTAAAGTGTAAAAGTTGCAACCTTTAAAACTTTAGCACAAATGAAAGGAAGGATCTGCTGTGTAAAGACCTCAGTGGAGTCATTCTTAGGGCCCCGTTACAGCCCACCCTGACACCATCACATACAGCCACGTCCATTTGTGCTCACCTAACACAGCTTTTGCAGCAGCGGCAAAAGGCACAAGGCACTGGCAGGTGTGACGGCACTTTTGTGGTACGGCACTGGTAGGGTGAGAACAGCGAGCGTAAAGCATTAGGGTGTTTTCACGCCTGCAGTGTGTAGTCTGTTTAAATCAAACTCTGGTTTGTTTTCCTCAGTGTCATGGCTTATTTGTGCAGATGTGAACATGGTAGTCACACTAAAACTTCTGCACAGGGACCCGTTGTAGGGGGGTGGTGTCGGCCCAGTTTTGAAGAAACTACAGAGCGCGCTTATTGTGAGAATGTGATCTGACCTCAAGCTGACCCAATTATTGGGAGTACGCTGCATGTTTGAGCTAAACCCCTTCCCGTAGCCAGGAATGCTTTAAAAACATATAAAGTATTGCCCAGATAAACACAAATTTAGGAGAAAAATTCTCCATGTCATCTGCTAGACCAGAACCCAGCACCTTTCTTCCTGCACCCTTCTTCTGCCCCAGAGGCAGACTGACTGTTCTCATTATTTGGAGTTTCTCTCTGTGAAAAGAAACCAAACCACGAGAAAATGCTACAAGTTTACGAGCTCATCAACTGATTAAGGCCAGAATAAGCAAACAATGTCTCTGCTTTAAAATTCCCCATCTTTGACATGTTATTCGTGGAGGAAAGGACTTGACAAAAAAACAAAAAACATCCACAATATGGTATATTGAAAGAACATTAAACAGAGCTAGTTCTGGCTCTTTCTGTGGAGAGTTTCTTTTCCCTGATTGCTAAAGTTTAATAACACAGGATCTCTCTGTCTTTTAGTTATTTGTGAAAGGAGTTGTGAACCAGGAGGAGCAACAGGAGGTTACGTATCCTGATGTCCTTCACTGCGTCTTCTGTGGAGCCAAAGGCCTGTTCATGGACAGCCTGATAAGAAGCACCTCAGCGCATATAGTGGTAAGAGCACACCAATCGGCTGATTTTGCAGTTATAGTTACTAATCGCACTAATGTGAGTTTTTGCAGTATTTAGGAGCAGAACCGGTGTTATATTAGTAACATCTTTGTTTCCCTACTACAGTGGTTCTCAGACTTTTTCTTTCATGATGAAAAAAGTTCACACCCCACAGATTTTAAGGATTTTGCCAGAATCTTGTTGATAGCTGTGGATCCAGTTGAGGTGCAACTTGCTAAGGGACAACTAACCAAATATTAGTCGGGGTGTATGTATATATTTGAGCCTGTGTGGATTAGCCTCCTGAGACCCTGCGTCCACATATGGGGACATTACATTTTGGCTTTGCTGCACCTTATACTTCAAGGTGCTCAGTTTGTTAAGTCACTTTGTTAAGTCATGTTGTTTTTGTTGTTTTTCCTGTTCAAAGAGGAAGCTTGGTATATATACATTCCAGGTCCATCTAATCACAAATATCTAGAAGAAATTGAAAATTCATTGCAAACACAAGCTCGGGCTTCAGGAGGTTAGAGAAAATCCAAAATAAATTCAAACTTGTGCACCCAATACTTGTTTTTTTTGTTAAGTCATTAAAGATGTATGGTGTACATCTGACTAACTGGTTAATCATCTCAAGTCTAATTCACACTATCTGGTAAAGAGAACTTAAACCTTACAAATTTTTTTCCATTGTTGTCACCCACCGGGAGAGTACAGAAGTTCAGTTTTAAGTCTTAGAGACTTATTTAAAAACACACACATTACACTAAATGAAAAGAGAAAAAAGTTTTAAGGGGAGCATTGCATTAACTGACGTAGTTCAAACTGAAACCTTGACTCACCCCACTCATTGCACAAATCCCCAACAAGCTTAGTGTGCCATCATTCACTGGTGACACAACAAAGATATTGACTAATGATGTGGTACCAACAGATTACAGTACTGTTACTTCAATAAGAAATTACATTATTAGTCAATATCAGTATTACGCTATCAGCTAAAAATGTGTCACACGCCTTCAAGAAGTTATAAACTGTCTTTAAGACCGTGAAGTCCTTATTGGGAATTTCTGATCTATACTTAACGCCATTTGTAGAACATAAAAATACAACTCAGGAAAGTTTGACTGCTTTCTAAGAACTTTCTTTTTCAATATTATCTGTTAATCATAAAATACTTGGAAATACCTTTTTAATCTTACTTCATCGCCTAGTTTGAAATAACTAGAAAATTAGTAAAGGATTTTAAGACTTCTTCCTTTGAATATTTCGATATATGCTTCCTAAACTTTCTTGTGCTTATTTATTAAAGGTGGGAAATTCCACTGAGACTATTTTAAGGTTCTTGTTTTAATGTTTGCAAAGGTTTAAGTTAAGGGAGCAGGGGAGCTGCCTGATTTGCAGGTAGGAGCTACCTGAAGGATTAGGAGATGTGGCCCAGTACATTTCTGAATCAGAATCAGAACAGCTTTATTGTCATTATATGTCAAACATATAACGAAATTGCGCTCCAGAACACCCATCCAAGAAAACAAAGAAATCAAGCAAACATGGGAGATAAGTGCGGCCTTGCTGCCATCGCAGAGAGGCGCTGCCATTTAAAAAGATGGAAACAATAGCGAGCACAGGTGGATAGGTGAGGAGAAAAAAAACATCTCATACTATGCAGGGCTCAATATGAGGTTGGAAAAACCTCTGTAGTGAGAGCACATTTTATGCATGGGAAAGGGCGGGGGGGGTGCATATGGTGCACTTTTGCTTTCCTATCAGCTTGAAGCAGTCCAGGTTCCACAGCTGGCAAAGGCATAGACTGTAAGTAAATGATGGACATCGCAACTGTGCCACATCCCATTGGCCTCTCCCATGGGTTCATATTTCCATAACTCAACTTATTTGATTCTCTCAGTCTTTTTAAACAGATTCTTTATATAAATGTGAAGAATCAGCAGGCAAGTGGCAGGATTTATGGTACCAGAATCTTTCTGGTCTCTGTTTGGAGTCCACTTGTTGTCAGGTTTTGATTGCATGCAGGTGAATATCCACATGGACAGCAAAATAGGGGAGGCTTATGTCAAAATGCATCCAATACTCATTGGTTATCATTTGACAATGATTTACCTTTCTATTAAGTTCTTATTTAATTTACCTGCATAATTTATTATTGCTCAGCAGATGCAAGACCTGAAAACTAGATGTTGCCCAACTATCCATTAAAGACAACAGTAAAGGCAATTTTTTTAGAGGCTTCTTTGGTCTAAATGGCCTGTTATATTTTTATTTTGCTGTCATTAGTAGCACTCTGATTAATGTCATCACGTTTTTTTAATTCCAAACCAGGTTGGCGCTACAGGATTCCTGCTTATATCAGGTCTGGCGGAGCCGGTGGTCCGAGCCTACTCTCTTATTACAGACCTGGTGGAGAGGTACAAGGGTACGCAGTCCAAGCGCCCTGGAGATGGAGGCTCCGGTGAGTCCCTGGATTCACGCCGGGCCTTCAAAGCTCTGGTGGAGAAATGGGAAGACAGACACATCTTGGATCTACTTGTGCTGCCAGGATCAGTGAAGGAAATCCTGTTGGATTTGGTGAAAGAATCAGGGCTTGGATCAAACCATAGTCCATCACTGACAGATGTAAATACAGGAGTAAGATCACACGGGGATTCAGAGGATAGGTGGAAAATACCCACTGCCATAAAGCAAACAGTCCCTGATCCTTCTAGCACTACTGAGCGATGGGCTGAAGGGATGGCTGCAGGTGCAGGAAATGACTTTGCAATCAAAGACTCCTTCCTCCAGGCTTTTTCCACGTCTGCAGGCACCAGAGGGAGGGCAGAGGGCGCCGAGGAAGGAGCCACACATTTGCCACAGGAGGTAGGAGAGGAACAGCTGGGGCAAGTGGCAGCACTGGGGGAGGAAAAAGAACAGGAGATGCAGCTGTCGATGGGAAACAAGGAGTTTTGGCTTCTTTTGAAGTTCTTTACCGCCATGGGGTACACAGAGGAAGTCGTGAACCGAGTCCTTGCCAGAACAGGACCTAAAGAGGCATCACAGATTCTGGATTTGGTTCAACAGGAGCAGGATCGCAGTGACAAAGAGCAGAAAGGTCAGATTCTTCCAAACCAAAAGAGCCAAGATGATGTCAATCTGAATCAGTGGGAGAGGAACCGGCCGTGTGAGACAGAGCACCGAGAAGATGGGTCAGAAACAACAGGAGGAGGTGCAGCCATAAGTAACAATGGAGAAATGGAAGAAGCACGAGAGGGAGAAGAAGCGACTGGAGGTACAAGGCATGTTCGGGAAAAAGGCAGCACCAACTTAATGGAGACAGAAAATGAGGAAGACTTTGTCCTGGGAGTGTTGAAAAAAGCGGCAGCCAGCTGTGGGTACACCGAGCAGAATGTAACCAAACTCTACAACTTGCTGCCTGAGGGATCCACTCACCAGCTGCTCCTGGAGCTGCAGAAAGAGGGAGTCAGAGAGGCCGAAGCCTTCAGGGAAGGACCGAGGGAGATGGATGATGTGGTACTGGAGGCAGGCAGACCAAAAGTTGGACCAGCAGACATTGAAATGAGAAGAGAAATTGAGTCTTTTAAACCTGCAGAAAAGAGAGAATCAGATGAGAAGGGTAAGGTAATGATGCCAAACCTTATTGCACCTAATGAGGAACTAGACCCTTGGATTAATATACCCCAGCAGCAGCCTGTGACCCAGTACACCTCAAAACAAAAGCAACACAAACAGTCAAAGTCACAAACTCCTCATATCATCCTACCTGAGGTCAAAGGGCCACCCATGCCTACTTATGCCTCATCCATGGATCTCCAACTCACCAATTTCCAATCTAATAAGCAACAAGCCCACATCAAGCCTAATTCATCTCCTTCAAAACAAAATCATCACGCTCACAACAACCCTTCAAAGCACTCTTTTAAACAAACACTTCAAGGTCCTCAGCCTTCTGTCTCTGGCACAAAGGACTCGTCTCCCACCAGAGGGAGTGACAAACGAAGTTTCGTGTCTCCTCCTTCAGTGGTGGTGACAGGAGAGCAGCGATTCCTGGAGAGCCTGCAGATCCCCTTTGAACTCAAGCTGACAGACAAGCCTGGAGACCCGACACTGAGGGCGATCATTATTGACGGGAGTAACGTGGCTATGAGGTGCGAATTACTGCAAAGAATGGGAAGGTCGTGTGGGGAAAATGCTGTACAGTGCAGGATAGAGTAGCAGAATGATTTAATTGGGGTGTTTATGAGAAGGAAATATGGGTTGTGGATGGTCCTGTCATCCCAAATATAAAGGACTGAGCATTTGAAAAAAATATTTACACTAGGAAGGATCTACCCTTCATGTCCTTCATGAAATATAGATTTATTACACCCCATTTCAGTGTAGTCACCAGGAACATCCTCTACTGCTATATATAAAAGTATAAAGTCTGTTTAATATCTTAATTTTAATATCTGCTCCAGCACAGGTCAAGTAACGATGGCAGGTTAGACCCAGTGAGAATAAACCACCTTCACAGTACAGAAAACCACTTTGCACTATGCTTCTCACTGTTGTCAATGAAGCAGAATAATGTGTTGTCAGCTGTGTGTGCAACCCCTTTACAAACCCACACATAAAGTATTTTACATTTTTTACTCTGTGTATATTATCATTTTATAGTAACAGAGCTGATAAACAATAATGCATATCATCTCACTAGATAGTATTCAATTAAAAAATCTGCTAACTAGTTTGAATTTGATTTGTTTATTACCTTTATTGTTTTATTCAGTTTTGTTTGCAACACATCTACTACTAAGCAACCGTAGTTAAGCGTTTCTCTACTTCATGGTCGCTCATCACCGCACAAAGAGCCAGCGCTGGCAGCGTGGTCTGTATTATAAGAGCGCCTGTGAACGCACACCTGTGGCTGCTGGACAGAGTCTGTTTAAAAGAGCAAATATAAAGGTTTATAGAGTGAGCATCAGTTCTGTGCTGTTGAATGAATCAGTTAAAGTCCCGTTTTCCAAAGTTTGTTGTGGCAGTGTGTTAATTATTTGTTCTAGTCTCTGATGGGCTTACCAACCCAGAGAACCCAAATGCAGAACTATTGCTAAAGCATGACACTTACACACAAACACAAAGAGAATGGAGGGGCTAGAGATCAATGCACGTAAAAAAAGAAAGAAAAAAAAAACAAACGGGGTCTGGCTGGTAACAGTAGATGCCAGAATCAGACGTATGCTGCGCTCTTTGTATCTCAGAGCTAGAAATGACACCAGTCCCGATTTGAGTGTGTTCCGACAGCAGTAATTTAAAAAAAAAGGATTTTTTTTTAATAATAGAAAATAAATTAATTTAAAAAAAAAAAAAGAAAGGATTTTGGCTTCCTCCTTAGCAAGGTAGTGCATTCATCTATAACTAGCAATACAGTGAAATGCCTGTTTCTTTGTGCTTTAAAACACTACTGCAGCACATTCACAGATTGAGCCTCATGCTTTGTGTATGGCTTATTCAGCTAGCCTCAAATGCACATCAGTGGTAGTACTGGGTGCTAGTTTTACAGTTTCACTACTGTTTTGCTATCCTAGATCAGAAAATCTGGATTCACTGACTTTCTGAGTAGGAAATCAGACTTGAAGGGTGATAGGGTGACAAGGTCAAATACTCCAGGGGGTTAGGACCTACCTCCTAATTAGCAAAGCGACTTGTTTAGTTCCTTTTAGATGTGTATTTAAAAGTTACTTTCAGGGCCTTTTTGACTGGACAACAGGAAATGGTAAGGTCAGAGGTTCAGAGAATCAAGACACTCTATATTCTTCATCACCGCCTGGCATGTTAAAATGTGTCAGAGACAGAGAGAGTAGTAAAAGAGAGAAAATCCAGTGAACTCTGATCAAATGAATCATCATTTGTAACAGTGATTTCTACTTTAGGTTACGTCTTGATTTTAATGTCAGACTCTGCATTTTTCCACAGTCACGGGCTCGGCCATTTCTTCTCATGTAGAGGAATTGCTCTGGCTGTCCAGCACTTTTGGGACAGAGGCCATCGTCAGATTAGCACCCTAATCCCACAGTGGAGGCAAAAAAGTGACCCCAGGATCAAAGGTAACACTTTCCCCTTAAAACCTAATGTCTCTGCTGCAGAAACTGAACTCTTGTCAGTGTCAACCCATGTAGCACACAGCAGGTGATGTGAGCAGGTTTTAATTACTGGAAATACTTGGTTTAGGTTTTGATTTACAGTCATGTGAAAAAGAAAGTTTCACATGACTCTCTGCAGTCCTGTGAAAAACTAAACACACCCCATGATTCAGCAGCTTGTAGAACCACCTTTATAACTTGAAGTACTCATTTGATGTTATCAGTCTCTGACATCATTGTGGAAGAATTGTGGCACACTCTTCTTGTACAGTGTTGCTTCAGTTCATTGAGGTTTACAGGCATTCATATATGCACAGTTCTCTTAAGTTCCCACCACAGGATTTCAATCAAGTGGAAATTTGGACATTGAGTGGGCCATTGCAGCACCTTGATTCTTTTCTTTTCTTCAGCCACTCTGTTGTAGATTTGCTGCTGTGCTTGGGATCATTTTCCTGTTACATGACCCAGTTTCAGTCAAGCGTTTGCTGTCAGTCAGTTGGCCTCACATTTAACTCATGAATAACTCATTGACTGCAAGGTGTCCATTTCCTGTGGCTGCAAAACAAGTCCAAATCATCACCCCACCACCACACAGAGAACAGACAACAACAACCTGATAATGAACTGATGAGAACACAGACAATATATACACACCTGATAATGGGCTACTGCGAAACACAGGAAGCAAAACTAAACCCAAAGCACAAGGACCAAGACATCCATCCATCCATTTTCTTCCGCTTATCCGGGGCCGGGTCGCGGGGGCAGAAGCCTAAGCAGAGAAGCCCAGGCTTCCCTCTCCCCAGCCACCTCCTTCAGCTCATCCGGAGGGACCCCAAGGCGTTCCCAGGCCAGCCGAGATACATAATCTCTCCAGCGTGTCCTGGGTCTACCACGGGGCCTCTTCCCGGTGGGACATGCCCGGAACACCTCACCCAGGAGGCGGCCAGGAGGCATCCTAATCAGATGCCCGAGCCACCTCAACTGGCTCCTTTCGATGTGGAGGAGCAGCGGCTCTACTCTGAGCCCCTACCGGATGGCCGCACTCCTCACCTTATCTCTAAGGGAGAGGCCAGCCACCCTTCGAAGGAAACTCATTTCTGCCGCTTGTATTCGCGATCTTATTCTTTCGGTCACTACCCAAAGCTCGTGACCATAGGTGAGGGTAGGAACGTAGATCGACCGGTAAATCGAGAGCTTCGCTTTTACGCTAAGCTCCCTCTTCACCACGACGGACCGGTGCAGCGTCTGCATCACTGCAGAAGCAGCCCCGATCCGCCTGTCGATCTCCCGTTCCCTTCTCCCATCACTCGTGAACAAGACCCCGAGATCCTTAAACTCCTCCACTTGAGGCAAGAACTCGTTCCTGAGCCGGAGAGGGCACTCCACCCTGTTCCGGCTGAGGACCATGGCCTCAGACGTAGAGGTGCTGATTCTCATGCCAGCCGCTTCACACTCGGCTGCGAACCGTTCCACTGCGAGCTGGAGGCCCCCCCCGATGAAGCCAACAGAACCGCATCATCTCCAAAAAGTAGAGATGAGACTCTGAGGCCACCAAGGAAGAAGCCTTCCGCCACCTGGCTACGCCTAGAAATTCTGTCCATAAAAATTATGAACAGAATCGGTGACAAAGGGCAGCCCTGACGGAGTCCAACACCCACAGGACCAAGACATGCCAAAATAAAACAGGAAGTGGAAACACAGACCAAGACTAAGATACATGAACTTGACCGAAGGGCAGAGGATGAACAATAACACACACCACCTGCTCAACCTGAGACACACAAATATCCACAACCAGGAATCCAAACTAAGAACCAAACTAGGAAACACAACATAATACACATAATGGAAAAGCAAAGAACAAAAAAACACAAAATGCTGTAAAAACAGCCCTGGATCATGACATTGTTAAGTCTTTTTTTTATGGCCTACTTTTCTGACTCTACTGTCATGAACTTTAACATTTAACATGCTAACTGAGGCCAGTAGAGTCTGAGATGGAGCTCTTGGGTTTTTTGCAGTTTCTCACCACAGGCTGGGTGAATTTGCTGGGACCTTCACTGCTGGGAAGATTGCAGCATTGTGTTAACGCACACCTGAATGCACCCGACCAGCAAATTGCTAATCTCCTGCTTTTATAGAGGTGCTCACACTTCCGGACGGTCAGTTAGTCAAGTGCATCAGATTATCAGCTGCTACTCACCCTCTTAATTCCTGTGTGTGACAGTGTGGTGAGGTTTTGGTTCAGCTGTAGAGCAGAGGGTTCAGGGGGGTGGTGCCACGAGAGGCTGGGTGTCAGCTGTCAAGCATTTTTTTTGTACCCCTCCCATTTACACAGCGGCGTGCTGGGGCCGAGAGAGAGCAGCACGGACGGCAGCTGGAGAAGCTGCCGGCCAGAAGGATTGAGCAGACTGGGCATCGCCTGAAAAGACACCTGTAGATAGTGAAAGTCAACAGTGCAATTAAGAACACAGGCAAAATTAAGAACTGTGTCCGCGTGCATGTGTGTTGGGAAACCCACAGTGGCAAAAACCTGCATGCAGGAGACAAAATACCCTACTCATTGGCTGTGAGTTTGCTCGGCAGTACCAGACAATTCTCTATTCTCACATTGATCGCACAAGAGGGCAGGCAGGTTAAAGTTTGTTTAATGTAAAGTACTGGAAGAGTTAAGTGAGCTGTATACACTTTAGGGCTGCAGCTAAGTATTATTCTCACTGCTAATTTTTTGTTGAAGTAAGAAACTTAGTTTGGTCTGTAACAGGTGATAAATTTGTTCCATAAGATGCTGAAAATAATCAAGTCTCACATTTCAAAAGCAATGTTAAATTTAAGCATTTGCTTAAAGAAGTGTTTGATTAACTTACATAGAGACATATTTATTTATATGTCTATGTTTATGTTTATATGTCTATGTTTTTTTATGTTTATTTAGACATATTTATTATAATAATGCTTATTAACATAATAGAGTAGCATTTGTGTTGCCTGCATGTCCCGGTGTACTTTATATTTGTAATATCATTATGTACTTGTAGGGCAAAGAGGGAATTTATATAAAATAGGACAGTACCTCACAATAACAGTCATGCACTGTCACAGGGCCAGTAATCCCTGGCCAGGCTGAGGCTATAAACTGGAGCGGCACAGAAACTGTTTGAGTCTGTGTGGCAGGTTGTTCAGCAGTTTTTTCCACCTGTTGTCATTTAGTGATGAAGGCCTGACTTCATCAGTCTGGAGTGACTTTGACTGATTCTTCTTACTGTTGATAAAGCTCATTTCAGTTTTAAATGAATGATCTGAACAACAGACTCAGAGAGATTTTTGCTCCAAAAATTCTAGTTAAGGCATATAAGTTGCACGCTATGAGTATGTAGTTAGCACTTCAGTGAGGTCAGGCCATGACCTCGCCTTGGCTCCACCCCGTTGTCTGTGTTTGCGCCACATTCCTGCTAACCCTGGATTCTGCGTGACTTCAAAAGAGAAAACAAGTCATGCTGAGTGAATGAATATTCATTATGAGCTTTCAGCATACGTGTGGGTGTTTCTCATTACAGCAGACTAAACCATAAACAGAGTGTTGTTTGTTCCTGTCTCTCAGAGAAGCACTATCTGACAGAGCTGCAGAACCTGGGCCTGCTCTCCTACACCCCCTCCAGAGAGTTCCAAGGCAAGAGGATCACCTCGTATGATGACAGGTAGATGGGCTATCTTATACAAGACTCTGAGACATTGTGTTTTTTTTACACAACCTACAACCACAGTTGGGATCCCAACCCATTTCCTGTGGTTTTGTTGCTGTCCAGACTGTATGAAGTCCATCGGGATACAGTTCAGATATAACCAAAAACTGATTTGACCTGGCAGTCTAAACAAGGCCTTAGGTGAAAACCACTCTATTAATAACTAATGTCCTTTTGAGAATCTACATAGCATTTGAATACTAAAGATGGAAGTAAGTCATTGGGGACCAATTTTTGCATCTGTAAATCATCTGGCTGTCACAGCTGACTTCAGTGTTTCCGGCCGAAGTCAGTGGGCCAAGAAGTTTGGTGGTGCCGAGCCACCTGAAAGCTTTCCACATAAAATCACAGAGTTCCTCTCACCTGACCCCCCTCAGCCTCATCAGCTGGTTTTACAATAACCCTAGCATATTCAACAAAGTCATGCAAAATTTTTACCAACCACTTATGCCATATGGTGATATAACCCTTTCCTTTCCTGGCCAAATTAAATGTGATTGTGCTGGTGATTTCAGTGCATCTTTGTGAGCTGGATGGATTCCCACGACTCCTCTTTGCATAGAATTTCTTCATCATTTGCACTAAATTCAAAGCATTTCCAAACAGCGGATGATGCTCCACTATGAGTGCCAAGCTCTGTCTGTGCCACACATTTGATTTTGATTACGATGGTCGGTTATCTGTCGTATATCTGGCTTTTATCACACTGTTACTCCTCCAGATTGCATTCAACATCAGTGGAAACATTGATGCAGCCACATTATCAGGCTTTGATTTAGGGAGTGCATAATTTGCTTTTGCTTTGCTTTCTATTGGCAGAGCACACATTCTCATTTCGGGGTGGACGATACAGCCTCAAAACTCTATTAGATTTCAAGAAAATCTGCAGTAGCGATATTTGTGACGATATAGTAAAAAAAACAATGTTTTTTTGATGCTTGCAGTTTGCAAGCAGTTTATAAGTAAATTAAGTATATTTTCCATCATTCTTTTCCAGTGAGTTATTGTCATTGATGACGCGCTACATCATTAGAAGTGTGGACCTGCTGAAACAAGGTGCCAGCAGCATTATAGTGCAATAGCAGTGACACAAGTCTGCTAGGCTAGGCTGCACGCGCAGTTGGTGCACTGTAATCTTAATTCTCTGTGTGGGTACAAAAACCAGGCCCTCAATTGTTGAGGGTTAATTCTTCAGGAGCTGCACAATATAAAATAATAAAACTGAAAAATATTTTTTACTTGTATCTTGCGTAGAGGTTTTTAACCAGCTGCTCAAAGTCTTGCTTTTCCACCGTGTAAACACAACAGTAATTTCCACCCACCATTTGCTCTTCCTGTCATACTGAGTGCAGCTAATGAGTGCTCCAGCAATGCTCGGTGGAGCTCGGTGTTTACTTTTGGGTCATCAGCAACTGCTAAAGTGCCTATAACCCAAAATTAAATCATTAAATAAACCATAGTTGTTATACATTTAAAAAAAAATCACCTGATTCTGACAGGGTCAGGTGAGATCTCTGTTGTTGTTGTTTTTTTTATTTTTTTGTTTTTTGTTTTGTTTTTGTTTTGTTTTTTTTTTTTTTGGGGGGGGGGGGTTACATTTGCCTGCTTTCATACAGAAGGAGTATTTTTCAGTGGAAATGCTTGAAAACTGTTCTAGATTGAACTGGAGCAGCTCTGTTATGCCACCGTGGGATACATTAGTCTTCTTTTCCAGGTTAATTCGATCTCTTAAACCACTTCTCTGTGTTTCTGCAGACTAATACTGAAGCATGCACAGAAGACAGATGGTGTGATCGTGACCAACGACAACCTGAGAGACCTCTCGGATGAGTCTCCTGTATGGAGGGACATCATCAAAAAGAGGTAGGGCAGTGCTGTGCTCATATACTGCAGTGAGGAGGAGACTGAGACTTCCTGACTGGTAGAAAAAGATGTCTTTTTGCACTGAACTGCACTGAAACGTTTTTACTCACAGTTATCAAATGTAATAAAAGAACTGCTACTCAATCTTCAACCACTAGTCTAAGTAACAATCTCTGCCTGCTTTTGTCCTGTTTTAAAAAGTTGGTCTTTAATGGGCAGAAAATGCTGTCAATACCATATGCAACTTTTTTCAGTAAATATATTTTTTCTTGTGTGATCTGTTGTTGCTTCCCCAGACTTCTTCAGTATACATTTGTCGGGGATCACTTCATGGTCCCTGACGACCCTCTTGGAAGAGGAGGACCTCACCTGGATGACTTCCTGCGTTCAGAGCACAGGTAACAAACCAGAGGTATCTAATCCTATCCTACCCTTTGAGAATAATTCTGTGTGATGCTTCATTTTTTCCCTCAACATCTTTCAGGAGTCCCAATCCAGGAAACCACTCTTTTGCCGGTTCGGCCTCCTCTTTCCCTTCCTCCAAACAGCCGCGCTCCCAAACAGAGGTCTTCAACTTCCGTGACCGGACGCTAGGGGGCACACTGGATGCTTTGGGCAGAGGCGGTCGGGGTAGAGGGAGAGGGCACGGAAAGGGATTGGACACGGGACAGAAGGACAGGCAGTACGAGGCTGCAGGTCATGGCCTTGGGGTCAGGGCCGAGAGGAGTCCCAAAGAAACAGCCATCCTGAGAGAGCAGCTCTGTCAGATTTTCCCTAATCAGGACAACATGGTGACGCTGGTGCTGCAGTGCCACTCAGCAGAGACGGACATCAACGTGCTGTCTGACCTGATCTTGGAGCAGCAAAAAGACTAGGAATCTTTTAGTTTTAGTGGTGTAATCTTTAATTTTCTTGCTGAATTTTGCTGATTTAATTATTTTACTTGTGTGACAATAGACTGTATGTAAAAGATGGATTTAGGAACTGTGACATCACACATTGGTTTATGGTTTTTACTTTAATCTGACACCATGACAGTGAAGTGGATTTAGCTTTTTGAAGAGAAAAATGACGATATACACTCATATAGTAATGACTTTTCAAGAAAAGGCTGGCCACACACTAAATCATGTACCGTTGCATCATCTATTACTTTAAATGCACACAAAATTAACATCATGCTGTGTTTAAACTAATAATTAATATCATATCTTGACCAAAAATTATTTAGCTCTCAAATCAAATGAGGAGTGATGGGAAATAACCAGAGCTGCAGCTGATCGTTAAAAAGAATGCTTCAGTTTTTAAATTCAAAGGCCACATCCATCTTTTAAATGCCATCTGTGTGTGTGTGTGTGTGTGTGTGTGGGAGGCTGGGTGGGTGGGTGGCACCAAAATAACTACCGATACTCATCTGCTTATACACTGTACACATACTATGCCAAACATGAAACCTATAAGAAAAAATACCCTTAATTAAAGCTAAAACTGGACCACCTCTGTCAAATGGGCCAGCATCAGCCCCCAATGATAGAAATTTATTATTTCTTATAAATTTTCAGTTTTTTTTTTTTTTTTTTACAAGACTATACAGATGGCCCTACATGTTTTTGACCACATTAGTCCAACACTGTGGTCCAATTTGACACATCTCATCTATTACCAAAGGACAACACAATTTTGTGTAGATGGTCTTTGTTCTCACTGGTTTAAACCTGTCAGCAAACCTGTAAAATTATTCCTATAGCACTATCAGCGTTTAAGAGTGTATTTTAGCTTAGTTTGATTTATGTCAAAGCACCAACAAAACCCAAGACATTCCAGTCTGTAGCTTTATTGTTAAACATTAGCATGCTAACACACCAAACTAAGATGTGAACATATGATTAACATATTAGTTAGTGTGCTAACTCACCAACTTACCATGTTAACATATGTTGAATATATTAGTTAGCATGCTAACACAGCAAACTAACGTGACTATATGCTAAATATATTAGTTAGAATGCTAATATTAGCATTTAGCTTAAATACATGTTGCCATCTTCAGCGATACCAGCTCAGCTGTAGATTCTTATTTTCTTGTATTTTTATAAGTCTAATAATAAAGTCAGTCCATAATGACACCTATTATCTATCTTTTTGTGGGTCATTTTGACTCTGGGAAAACTAGCGTGGAGCCCATATGGCTTTAATGTATTTTACTATGGAGCCATTTTAATAGTGCATTGGGTTTAGAGGAGGATTTGCAGAATGAGAAGAGTAAAATTAAAATACATACTTTGAGCGTTATTCTGTTGCTTTTCCTTTAATTTTAAAGCTACCAGTTGATTTAAAAATACTGCCATCTACCAGGTATAAATACATTTAAATCAGAGGGACATGGGTGGTTCTGGTAGAATAGATATGGATATAACTGGTGTAAGAGAGCTTGTCTGGCTATAAAGGTAATAAACCAATCTTTGCAACATTCTGCACACTTAACTATATATTTTAACTTATTTTAATTAGGTGTGATGTTTGTCATAACTTTGGTTATGGGTCTATAATCTTATCTATAAGGATGATGAAATTAAGAGCAAGCCAAAAGATTCAAAGTTCACTTTTCATCCAGATGTCAATGTTAATGTACTTCAGTGTGAAATAAATAGCAGTAATCTTATTTGAATTGTTAATATTTATACATTTTAAGATCTTATTCTTGATTAAAATTATTTTTAAAAAAATTGTGTTTCCATTGTCCTCTGTTAACTTCTCAGTGTATGTAGAGGTAATCCCTGTGAACTACAAGCTCAGGGTTCAAACGGCTCTAAATGCTCTTGGACTTGTATGTCTGCACATAACCACCAAGACCTGCTATTGAAACCTTCTGTTTGTGAGGATCAGTCAGTATGTATCCATACTAACATCCAGTACAAAACAAGTAAGGATTATTCTGAATGAATCAGCCCAAGCATAAAAAAAAGCAAATAAAAGGCCAAATGTAAATTTAAAATTATTCAGGCATACTAACCTAACTCAAGGGACAAATCAGTGTTGTGTCTACACATCATGTGTTCCCATTTTTTTTTTAGGTGAGTCAATGAAAAATGCCCAAGATAACACAGTTTGGCAGGCATGTAAGTTTATTTTTCCACCAGCAAGGCGATTCCCAAAGAGCTATTAACTGAAAACTCGGCATATCTCAGAATGGTGTGCAGTGTGTCTATAAAGATTTTGAGTGGAGGACACAAGAAGAAGTCTCAGGCCTAAAAAAAACTATCTACTGCAGGTGAACTGTATCTGAAAGTCGTGTCCTTAAGAAACGGGGAAAAAATCCAGCAAACACCTGACACAGGACCTGAGAGATGCATTTGGACCTTCAGCTGATCTAGGAAGGGTGGCTATCAAGAAGCCACCCTTCCTCTGAGACCATTTCTGATGAGGCTTCAGTGAACAGCAGATAGATCAGCTGAAGGTCCAAATGCATCTCTCAGAGGAAGGGTGGCTGTCAAGAAGCCATTCTTAAGGAAGGAAAACAATATGCCAAATTACAGTCAAAGAATTGGACTGAAAATCAGTGGCAACAGGTCTCATGGAGTGATGAATCCAAATTTGACATTTTTGGATTAAATTGTCGTTGGTATGTACAGAGATGAGGAGAGAGGAACAACAGCGAGCGTCTACAGCCATCTGTAAAACACAGTGAAGGCTCTGTCATGGTTTGGGGCTGCATTTCAGCAAGTGGTGTTGGAGATCTTGTCAAGATTGATGGAATTAGACACAGAAAAGTACCATCAGATTTGGATCCACCATGCAATACCACCTGGAAAGTATGCAATTGGCAATAGCTTCATTTATCAGAATGACAATGATCCCAAACACACTGCCAATGCAGTGAAAGCATACCGGGATAGAAAAGCACACAGTGGAGCCTAATAATCATGGATTGGCCTCCCCAGAGCCCGGACTTCAACATTATTCGATTCGATTCGATTCAGTTCAATTCAGTTTTATTTATATTGCACCAAATCGTAACAAACAGCCACCTCAAGGTGCTTTGTGATCATCTTGACAGAGAACAGAACAAAAGGAAGAAACATCCAAAGAAGAGATTTGAATGTCTTTCAAGAAGCCTCAAGAAGTATTCCTGAAGACTGCTTAAAGAAATTAGAAGAAAGCTGCCTCATACCAAATTCTGAGCTTGTTAGAATTGGACAGACTTGGATTTTTGCCTCATATACTGTACATGTTTCAATAAATTGCTGCAGCTATTTCCCATTTTCATAGCAAAATTAAAGACACGAGGGGTGGCTGAAGACTTTTGCACAGTGCTTTATATTATTATGAGGCCACTTTGATTTGATTCTCTTAACATCCACCTCATCACTGGGGGCCCATTTGGGTTTGGGTTCGGTTAACGTCTACCCTGGAACACCTAAACAGGTTTACTTCTTTAATGTCTTAATGCCTGGAGGATGTCAAGAGGTTAAATTAAATATTTAACATGAGACCCAAAAAAATTACTTTTAAAAACTGATGTTCAGGTTTTCCTCAAACTGTTGATTCACCATCCATGAGTTTGGCTTTGAAATAAACTAGCAGTTTATGATAGTTTCCACCAGGGGTCACACTCTGTCACCTTTTAATGAGGAAAGAGTGCAGAGTGCTGCATTGAACTCTATTTATGCCACTGATCTCATATTGCTACATAAAACACAGAAGAATAAATTAAGCGTATTTTCCACTCTTTTTTCTAGCATCACAGATTGGTGAAATGATTATATTAATTATTTTGTGAAATAAAATAAAGAGCGGAGCTCCTTGTTTTAGTGTACAGGAGCAGCTTCTTGTTTTGTAACAGCTTTTGCTCATTGCTCTCTGCAGTGATTTTTTCATAGACGTTGAGCTTTTATCTGTTTAATCAGCCTAAGTTAGGACAAGTAAAAGCTCCTTTTGAGGTTCCTCCCCTATGTGGGACTGCAGAGTTACAAATGAAGACTTCACTCATCCTCTATCCCAAAAGTAGGTTGACTTTGGGATGGAGTTTGGAGATGTTTTCTCCAGTCTAGTCTTTTTTTGTCTGAGAATCTTATCCTGTTCGTTGTGTTGCTTCTCTGGTTTCTTTCCTTCCGATGCTTCCTTTTTGCTATTGTTAGTTTGTTTGTTTTTTATCCACTGCAAATAAACAGGAAAAGGTAGAGATATTGCAGGATTGCTTGCTTCTTTTTTTGGACATGTCAGAAGCGGACTAAGCCGTCTGCTGCTGAGAATAGATGCAAATTAAACTGGTCAGGTGAGTTTGGAACAATAGAGAAAATAGGCAGCGCGTCTATTTTTGGATCAGCCTGAGCAACGCGGGGAGCGTTTTCACACAGGCCTCAGGCATAAGTGAGAAACTAAAGGTCACTTAATTAGCTTGCTCGTCATAAATTATTCAGTGGTGTCTTAGTCACTCCTGCAGGACTGTAGGTCTTTTCAGCCTTTGTAAAACCAGTTTCACGCATCTCCATGTAGCCCAGTGATTGACAAGTACAGGCAGTGCTTTAAAAATCAAGAGAAAATAAAAGAAAGTTTGTTTATAATGCATAAAAAGTCAAGCAATTCACTGCTGCCCTAATACCCAGTACCAAAAAAGAGACAGCAAAACATAAACGCATATGATAGGCTGTAATTTTCCACTGTCTGACTGTCTCTGTGATTTAACTTCTGCAGTTTCATTTCATCAGCTTACGTCAGTTATGTCTTCCACTCATGCCTTAAAATAAATGTGAGCTTTTATTTACTTGAATCAGTGGCACTTTATCTATTTCAGACAGACGCTGGTCAGTGAATCACACACCACAAAGTTCTCCTGAAAGCAGCTTGTTTTCCTGTTGCTCTGTATTTGTTGCAGTGAAATCCTCCTCTCTCTGACTGGCTGGCATTGTGTTGTATGTCGGGTTGTATCCAGGCACTTCCCTCTGTTTATTGGCATTTATAAATGTCATGCACTGGGACGGGGAAATTAGCCTCTTTGGAGGAACTTTTCAGTTCTCGCTGGCTTTTGAAAGTCTGTCACATGATGATGCACACAGCAGCCAATTAACACCAATTCCTAAAAATCGTATCTAAGTCGGACAATAAAGTAACAACGTCCTCATTGACAATAGTAAGTGGAGTGGAAAGCAATGCTAATTTTCTCTTCACTCCATTCAATTTTATTTCTATCATAGCAGATCACAACAACAGTCATCTTAAGCTGATTTATAAACTTAGCACAAAAAGTAAGGAAATTTGTGTTTGGTTTATTATGTCTTTGCTCAAACAATGCTTCTTGGCAATACATTTTATACAGTTGGAAAACTTGTTTATTTCCCCTTAAATGGTGCCACATTTGTGAGGACAGTCAGGATTGTCATCCTTTCTCTCAATACAGAGAGAAATCGAGATGATATTCTGCAACCAGTGGGAATCCCACATCTCCACAGTCTGGGACCGAACTCTATCCTCCAAGATGACATCCCTCTACTAGCCTGGCCATAAAATGTGTGTCAAGGCACTTTATATTCACATTTGCATTACCTCGACATCTTCACCAAAAACAAATTCTGTGTTTGTGGAGAATGGTCCTCTTTAAAATCACTTAAATTCTATGGATAGACCTTCTCAAAAAGTCCCATCCAGCCTGAGAGGCAGGGTACACCCCAATCTAACCTTTAAGATATCTTTGGATGGAGGAACCTCAAGCAAGAACCAGGAGCCTAAGTGCTGTGAGGCAACAGTGTTAAGCTAGCACATAAGTTTGAAAGACAAATTACAGCATCCACTGCTGAGCATTTATAATTTGATGTTGACTATTATCGTGCATACGTGATCTTATCACCTGGTTTCATCATGCACACTATGCATGGTTATAAACCCAGCAGCTGCATCATCTATGCTGCAGTATGAGCGTGTGTGTTTGCTGATGTCATAAAATGACTGGTTTGCCAATATAAGCAAAATATTAGTAGGCCAATAAAGCGGTGTAATTAGTAAAAAAAAAAAAAGAAAAAGAAAAAAGAGAGAGAGCGAGAGAGAGCAAGAAACAGAAAAACAGAAATAAACAATTTAACTATTAGAAATTCAGGCTTTTTAACTTTGCTGCATTTCTTTCTGCTTCGATTTTTATGAGATTAGATTTAAATGTGTACTGAATATGTACCATATATGCTGTGTATGTATACCTGCAAGTTGGTGCATTTGTACACAAAGGCAGCCTTGCCTTTGGTCTGTTTTAATAACCCATATGTCGGCACCAGTTTTGCCACAGGGTGTACTCTTCTTGGCTTTTCTTTTTCTTTTTCTTTTTTTTTTTTGCACTGTTTCCATCTCACCTTTCTGATTTTTTTAGCAGTTTCTTTGCTGGAGTTTTGTTGCCTTGTTTGCGCTGTTTCCCCCTTCTAGTTGCATTGTGTTTATCTTGACTTTTCTTTCTTTTCAGCATTTGCTTTGCCCTGTTTTTGCCTTGCCTTCTACACATTTTTTTTGCACTTCAAGTTACAAACAGTTTTATTGTTTGATGTAGCATCACAGTGTAACAAATGTATAGTGTACAGTCATGAACGATGGACAAAGAAACTCAAGAGAACCCCAGAACCCCTGAGTTTGTGTATGAAGTCTGGATCCTTCACGCAGGGCAAAGTTTGGGCTGATTTATAATATAGTAAATTTGTGTTTTTGGTTTCCTACGGGACTCGTTCATTAGCCAACATTAAACTCTGCACCTCACGAGCTAAAACCCTGAAACAGATCTTTAGTCAGGCGCGGGCTGACGGCATGAGGAAAACACGTCACACCTGTACCTGACCTTTGACCCGTCCTCTCCGGCCGTCTCTACCTGTTTGTTTATCTTCATCATATTTACATAGCTGCTGCAGGACCGGAGCGCTCGTCCTCGCGTGCGCACACACGACCCCGCCCACACTCACCTGCCTCCCTCGCGCCCGAACCTCGGTTCCAACAGTCGCTCGCGCGCAGCCACACGAGAACTTTCTGGACTACTATTTTTGACATTTTATCATTATTTATTTTTTATTTTGTCCTTATGTGAATGTTCAGCGTGCGTGTGAGCGAGGGAGGAAGTTACGCGTAAAGTGGGAAATGAAGCTTATCGTTTATGAGGCATCTAACGCTGAAAGTGGCAGTGAGTGAGACGCTAACATCAGTAAATAATGAGGTAAGAATCTCCCCGTCTTTCTAACACGTTGACGTCCTTTAAATCGATTTACCTTTGGTGCTTTATTCATCCGCAACCGGCTTTTTTTTTTTTTTTTGCCCTGACGCACAGTTTATATCGCCCATTTAAGTTTTTACAGTTAAATGGGTTTAAAGCCTTAATAACCACCAAACAAAAGTAAATCAGTACTTCACCTCAAGAGGACAAAAGTATTTTAAACCGTTCTTAATCCTAATAAAGTATTTTTTTTAATTATTATTTCATGGTTGTATGTGTAGCCAGTTAGCGGTTTATTAAACTTTAACAAACTTGCTGCCATCATCCGTTACCCCAGAGACAGCTGTTTCAATAACAGGTAGGTTTGTTACTTTTCCCTGTTTGCTGTCTTTTTGACTGAACTCGCTTTTTAAGCTCTATACAAAGTCAGAGTTTCCAGGTTTTCCTTGGAAGTTTCTCAGTAGCAGGCTCCTTCTAAACTTCACCACCTGCCCTTGAACTTGTGGAGGAAATCCTTAAATTGGAGGACTCTTTTATTATTATTATTATTTTTGGCATGAACAACGAATTTTAATCCCTAAAATTAAGACACTGGATGAAGTTTGTGGTCTCCAACACACAGAATTAAATTTAAAATGTTTTTTTAAATGACAAATGTCAAATATATGCCTCTTTTAGCTATCATTTATAAAGATTTGCTACTTTTTGTGTTATATAACCTAAAAAAAAAACAGTTGGCCTTTGGGTTTGGAGGAGCTATAATAGACTTTTCTCACTTAATATGTGACACTTTAATGAGAAAACATTTGTTGAGTTTCCAAATTAATCATTTTTTATGGTGGTTTTAGTCCAACAGGAGATGTTGTTTTGTACTTTTTATTTAAAATTTTAATTGAAAGTACTCCTTTACCTGCCTAACATTTTTGAGAACCTGTACCGGTTATCTGTTCCTGCACTGATTTTGAGCCAGAGGTACTCTTGGAAAGCCCCTTCTCTCTGTAAAGTGCCTCACGGACAAGCAGAATAGAGTAGTGAAACCAGCAGGCATGGGAAAAGGGACACAAAGTAAGAACAATAACTGTGCTGTCTCTGCCACATGAGCAGACACAGTGCCCCTGTGTAAACGTGTATAAAAGAAACCAGTCTGTTGTCACTCAGCCTCAAAGTGTGTGGCTTAAAGCTGACCTCCTACGGCAGGGCAGGTCAGTCAAGGTGAAAGGTTTGAATCAGATGAATTACTGGATAATCCCTCCATGACTCTGCTATTAAATCTGATATGTATTAAAAGGATATTTTAATCTGTGAGTCAATGGGGAGTTTGAAGCAGCAATTGTGGCATTTTGCACGCTGATCAGATACAGAGGTGTGTGTGTGTGTGTGTGTGTGTGTGTGTGTGTGTGTGTGTGTGTGTGTGTGTGTGTGTGTGTGTGTGTGTGTGTGTGTGCTTTTTTTTTTTTTTTTCTTTTCAGACCACAGGAAAAGGGAAGAGGTAGATCAGAGCAAACCACTACATGTAGGTGGTGGCTGGAAAAAATGTTTTTAATGCTCAGCAGGTGCGTCAGCTACGTGTCATTCCAGTACACACCTGAACAGGGTGCACACATAATTGTGCTACTGGGGAAGAGGCTGCAGCCAGACTAACAAGTTTTTTTGCATAATGGGGAAATGACTAGAAGAAGTCGGTCATTAAAATAGCATTAAAACCAAGGGGAGGTAAAAGCTGCATGCACTTTTTTTCGAGCTTTGTAAGCGGGACAGTAAGTTGACTCGGGGGCTAAATATCTGATGCTGAGTGTGAAGGTTTAGCTTTGTTTAATCTGTGCTGATTGTGTGGTTTTCTTCCTTTCTCTTTTATTTTTTTTGACAGGGAGATCCTTCTTCCTCCCAGTATGGATCAGCGCTCATCTAAGGCAATTATCCTGCAATTTAAGGTTCCTTATCGACAGTCTTTAGGACCTTAACAGATCCCCAAGAGTTCAGAGGGAACAGCTTCAGCATCATCATCTGATCTGCAGAACGCCGAAAACAGAGGAGCTGGTCTTTCTCTGACGTCATCAGCACCTGACAAGGAAAAATAAAGACAAACAAACACTGTTCTAGTGTGTTTTTGCCATGCAGACAAGCTGACAGACACACAGAGAAAGCAAAGTGACAGGTTGGCAGACTGCGAAAGCCCTCGCACTCACACGAGGTCACCATGCCAGACGAGTCCCGAGCTATTCAGGATGAGGGGAAGCCCGGAGCAGAAACATCGCAGGTGTCCTTGGTGCCAAATGTTGTTGTCTCCAGTGTTAGGGAGGACATAGTTAGTGGGCGTAACATCATTGAGCTGGAGGACTTCACAGACAACTTAAAGCATTCTGTTAAAAACAGAAATGGCAGAACACGTAGTCTCATCGTCGGAGGTAAGTCAAGACACGGTGAATCCCAGGTTTCTGTAGAGTTGGGGGTGGTCAAGACAGCACAGGCCCCCAAACCAAAGAAAACCACCTCTTTGGTGAGGCGAGCAGGTGCAGACCCTGATAAACTGCAAAATGACAGCAGGGCTTCAATGCAAAAGAACAGCTGCAATGACTTGGATGGCTGTGCTAATTTAAGTGCCGATTCCTGTGACAGAAACCTGTTTGAAAAGACAAGCTGCATCTCTCCCGTCAATCTATCTGAGTCCAGCTTGGACACTGCTCAGACTGACAAAAACTCTAAAAACAGTCAACATGAGAACAGCAATTTCGAAGCAAGCCTGACTGCTAGAGCAAAAGCAGAGAACTCACTAGGCGGAGGTTTGCCCGAATTTCCTGACGTTTCCTCCAGCATCAACCAATCCAGGGACAGCATCGACATCCGGCTGGCCAATGAAGAAGACGACAGAGACAGCGACAGACGGAGCATCTTGTCTAGGCAGACTGTGAAAGAGGGGTTGTGCTGCTGCTATCAGGCCACCCACAGGGCTTGTATGCGGTGTGTGGAGGAGACTCCGTATATGGTGTCGGGACTGGTGCTGGCGTTGGTCTTCAGTTTGGTCATCATCATCGTTCTTGCAGTAACAAGGGTGAGACACAAAGTCTGTTTGAGAGAAAGAGGAGGTGCAGCTTCATGTGTGCAAGCTGCACTAACCTGCCGTGCTTCAGTTTGAGAAGTAAATCCTACCAAGGTCCATTTTTCTGGGCAAAATCTGGTCCCTTTATGTCTGATTTTGATGCAGGTTAATCTGCAAATCACACATAGTTGCTGTTTCCAAAATAAAAGCATATGTCTGTAGTTTTGTTTTTTCAGTACAAAATTTAACAGAAATTTTTGATCAGATAGCCACACAGACTAAAATGCTGAGCTGCTTGATAGCTGGCTCCTTTAGTCCTCATTGCCCTGGTCAAGATACTGAACCCCAAATTGCTCCTGATGCATCCATCGGAGCATGAGTGTGTGACAGATAAAAAGTGCTTGAAGTGTAAACTAAAGTGCTCTATGACTGTGTGTGTATGTGTGCAAATTGTTCAATATAACTTATACTGTTCGGCAAAAGCAGAAAAACACCATACAGATGGCAGTTTTTCACTTATCAGAAAACTTGTTTGTTTGTAAACGGTGTTGTCTTTTTTTGTCTTTTTTTTTTTTTTTTTTTTTTTTTTTTAATGGACCTGAAATTACATCTTTTCAGCTTTCACTTTTTAAAAATCACCTTTTCAAGTTTTTTTTTGACAAGTTTTTGCATGGTGCAGTGTTGGCTAAGTAAACTATTAGGTTAAATTCCCTAAAATGTACAAATTCCAGCTTGCTCTAAGCTGAGAATTTGCTGCTTTACTCCAGCATAAACATTAACAACTTTTTCTGGGAAGTTTAATGATAATTGGTTGCAGATCCAGATCCATAAGGGTCAGTCACCCAGACCTAGAGATCAGTTGGCAACCCCAGGCAAACTCCGGTTGCTCTGGAAAAATGTGCATTCCCCAACCAGTTGGCAATTGGTTACTAGAGGTTCCTGGGTGAAATCCATCACAAAAAGGGTGCTGCACTAAAAACCTCCTTGTGATTGCTTTGGTCACCCTCTGTCTCTCTCTCTGTTGCACCACATTTAAGATTATCAGCACGAGCACCTTGCTAGAGAAATCTCACGGCCAGTGGCGCCATGAAAATGGAGGATTAAACCTGTTCTTCAAAAGCGCTGCAACATTCCTGTTGAGCTTCAGTTAGACCACATGACTTCTTACTCTTGCAAGTCATTGTTTAAATTACTTATTTACGATGTTAAAAATGGACTTAAGTGAGCTGGGGAAAAATGTGTGTATTGTATCAAAAAATACAACATAAAAATGGCAAAATATCTTTTTTAACAATTTTGAAGCTGGAACAAAGGCTTTAGGCTCAACCTAATTTCAGTTATTCAACAGTTCACATTTTCCACACACCAATTTCCTTTTTGGAGGTCAAAAAGATGTTTAAAAAGAGACATTAAATTAAATTTAACTTCTTATTTATGGCCCAGCTAAGCAATGTAGTTCCTTTAACACAAGAATCAGAAAACACTTTTTTTTTACTTGTACTTGTGAGTTTCAGTCCTCATCATATTGTCTAACATACATACACCTACATTTGAGTCAGAATAAAGTCTTGTGTTTGCATGGCAGTATTTAGTCCTAACATTTGCTGGATATTCATTACCAAACTATCGTGCTAAGCTCCCTCCCATTTAATTCATAAATAGACCGCCACTTTTAAAGTAGATAGATGAGGCTAACATTTAGTCAGAACTAATATTTCCATTTTAAAAATAACCCTGATCCTCCATCTCATTGTGAAAATTAAAATACTTTTACATCCCATGGCTGAAGCAGATTAAAAACATGCCACCACCTGTTTGAAGCTGAGCCCGGCTTTCATGTCTGATGAATAAAAGCATTTTAATTTTGCTCCTTTGTGTTGAGTGGACAGGTGTTTTTTTGGATATAGTAAACAGCAAAGTAAGCTCTTCCAAATCCATATTAATAGGAAGTGCTCCTTTTCCTGCCAGTGTCTCTTAATGCCGTTTATCTTTAGATAAAGCATCTGTGCAGGAGTAGAGAAATTTGTCTCCTTTTACAACATTTTTTTAAAGCTTTCAACCAGCTGAAATGTTCCTGTCATTAAAGGACTGATTTCCTGTTTCTGTCTCTTCACAGGATGTTAAATTCCATGTGGCCGCTCTGGCCATTGTTAGTATTGTTCTTTGCCTGACCACGACCCTGCTCGTCTGCCTGCCCTGGTTGGCCACAGTGAGGCGATGTCAAGGAGCGCTGGCCCTCTTCGTTTGGGCGATCCTATACATCACCGCCATGGTCTTTGTCTTCACAGGCGGACCTGTCACTGCATGGGAACAGGTGAGAGGGAAGCAAATAAATGAGCTTCAAAAGGAACAAGGCAAACACAATGTGGTTAACATGCTACATGTGGTTTGAGGCTGGGAGAAGACATAAACCAAGCTTCGGGGCGGGGGGGGGGTCACCCTCCCTGTGATGGTCCCAAGCCTAGATAAATGGGAGGGTTGGGTTGGAAAGGCAACCGGTATAAAATCTGTGCCAAATCAGCATACAGAGCCATCCACTGTGGCAGCTCTTTGAGAAAGTAGAAGACCACCATGGCAGCTGGGGTCGGGCTTCAGCAACCCTGAAGAAGCTACATGGAAGAAAATGGATGGCTGTAGTAAAAGAGTGCTCGTCTAACTTGCTGGCATGTTTCTTTCTTCTTAGGTCGCGTTCTTTCTCTTCCTCTCTCTCAGCGTGTACACAGTGCTGCCTCTTTCCTGGGCCTGGGCCCTCATGGTCGGGATAGGGACCAGTGTTTCACACATCATCATCATCAGCGTCTACGTTTCTGTCACCAGCCAAAAGACATCAGACCTGGCTGTGCAGGTTCACACACTCATTATATTTGAATATGTTTAAACCAGTTTGTTACTGCACAAGTGTCATGGTACTGTTGCAGTTTTGACTTTGACTATTTATCCCTCTTTCTTTCTATTAACAAGGGTTTGGTTGTGCAGAATTTATTATTGGTATCTGTTACGGAAGCTCAGGTGTAAATGTTGGCAAATGTTTGCAAATAATATTCACGTCGAGAGAGATGTGTCAGTTTTGTGCATGAGCCAAAAAAAAAAAAAAAAAACCAACTCAAATTCAAATGTTACACAAAGCTGGTGGCATGTGATACAGTGGAATGCTGTAGTTTTCCATCAGCTGGATTCAGTTGCATTTGGAAAAATGTAAATCACCTGTTGTTATCTTTAGAGAAGTCATAAACCTCGTCATAAACACATGCAGTTACAGTTGTGATCAGTTTACATCCACTCATCAAGGGTATGAATGCCATGGTAATTTTAGGCTTTGAATTTATTTTGGATTTTCTTGAATCCACACAGGGTCAAAAAAATACATACAGGCTCAAATAAATGCATGTAAATAATAATATATGTATATAAATGTCCATTAGCCAGTTGTACCTCAACCAGATGCTTTTGGTAGCCATCAACAAGCTTCTGCCATAATTCTGGATGGATATTTGACTGCTTTCCTTGGCAGAATTGGTAGAGTTCATTTAAATTGGTTGGTTTACTAGATGTTGATTTGAGATGAAGATCAAGAATTTGGAGGTAGTCCTCCTTCTTCATTATTCCATCCACTTTGTGCAGTGTACCAGTACCACTGGCAGTAAAACAGCCCCAGAGCATGATGTTAACACCACCATGCTTGACAGCTGGTACAGTGTTCTTACTTTTGAAAGCCTCACCTTTACTCCTCCAAACAAACCTTTTGTCATTGGCCTCATAGCTCAGTCTTTGTCTCAGCTGACCATAAAACTTTTCTCCATTTGGCTTGTCCGTGTGGGCAACTACAAAATTCAGTTGAACTTGAAGGTGTCAGTTTTTAAGCAGGGGCTTCTTTCTTGGTGGGCATCCTCTCAGTCCACAGTGATGTAAAACTCACTTCACTGTGGACAGTAATGCTGGCGTTCCAGTAGTTTCTAGTTCATGGCTGTCTTGAGTCTTGGTGTTCCTGGGTCGTTCCTGAACATCCTAACCAATTTCCTGCCATCTCAAGGTGACAGTTTGTGTCTTCTGCCAGACCATGGCAAAACGGCGACACTTCAAAATAATAACTTGTTTGAACTGATGATCTTGGACTCTGCAGTTGTTTAGAAATGTCTCCAAGAGACCGTCACAATTTTATAAATCTATAAGTTCCTCGGACTTTCCCGTTGTTCTGAGTACTGGTCAATCCAATGAGTGCTATCAATAAATCCTTTTTTATGCTGTCAAGGAGAAACTACCAGCTGAAGTCAGTCATGTTCACTAATGAGAAGTTAATAGGCCTTAACTTTGTCAGTAAAAGACATTGTAGAACCTTCAGTCTCACTTATTAAATGATTTAAGTGTGTGTGTGTGTGTGTGTGTGTGTGTGTGTGTGTGTGTGTGTGTGTGTGTGTGTGTGTGTGTGTGTGTGTGTGTGTTTGAGTCTGTACATACAGTTTTGACTCTGTGTGGATTACAGAAAAACCAAAATAAATTCAAATTTGTGCACTCAATTCTTGTTTTCTAAAGTCGTTAAAGATGTATGCTGCACAATCATTCCATCCTGGAAAAGGAACAGTTCAAGGAAATCATTAAAAGCCCAAAATTACTATGACATTATTGCCCATGAGTGGATGTGGATGTAAACTTATGTCCACAACTATATTTGTCTTTGTAAACAGCTGTGTAGTTTTCAGGTAGCTCTGTGTCACTAATTGGCATATAACAGTGTATATGAGAGGATGGTTAACAATGTATAAATCAACTCCTTCTCTCTGACTGTTTTTTCTCAGCTGGTCGCGAACGCTGTGCTGTTTGCATGCGTGAATGGCGTGGGGATTTTTCACCTGTGGATGACTGAGAAAGACCTACGGCTATCCAATCACAAGAGAGAAGAGTACAGCAGCATACGCTCCAAGAAGAAAATAAGGAAATATCAGCAGGTCAGCTTATCAAACAGAAGTGACTCACATCAGCCCTGAAAAATTCCAGACCTGAGTTATTGTGTGGATGGAGTATTCATTTACTCTCCTTACCTTTGTTTAGTGCATTGCAGTTATTTGCTCACATGAATGACATAAATCTAAAAGTATATTACCCCACCCTTTATTGATTTTGACTCGGGGTATTTTATTCTCTGCCAAATGGACAATTCAGGAAGTTAATTTTCTTCTTTCTAGCTGCAGATTTCAGAAATAAAGATACAAGGGTGTGTTTTAATCCAAATATAATCCTGCAGCTACAGTATTAAAATAAATTCCCAACTTTATAAGAGAGTGCGATTAATTACTCTCTTTTCCGTTTCTCTTGTGGGCAGCTTGTCTCATTGACTCTGAATTTAAAATCATTATGTGTAATCACTCTCATTAAAGGCCTCTTTACATGGATACTGTATGCTTTTCTTGCTATTAGGCCAATAGATTAATCATTCACTTGTCTGAAGTCCAGGAGCGTATATAATAGGCAAACCTGAATGGAAACCATTTGCAGCAAGTAAACAAATAGATGAAACTTGATCCAGTGAGTAAACATGGCAGCGCTTCAAGGAGGCTTTTGATGGCCTCCTCTTTCTCTTACAGCCTTTGTGAACTCATCACCCACCTTCTCCACAAACACACACACACACACACACACGCATACATGTAACCCCCATCCTGTCTGTTTCCTTGGCAACAGGAGCAGCTCCTGCTGTCCGTGTTGCCACGGTACATCGCTATGGAGCTGAAGACGGAGGTGATAAACAAACTCTCGAAGCACAAGAGCAATGACGAGAATCAATCAAATCCCCACAACTTTCACAGCCTATATGTGCGCAAGCACAGCAATGTCAGGTGAGGAGCGCAGGGAGAAGCTGCTGCCTGTCCTTACTGTAACTTCACCTCACTGTCTTCTACATTTTTGTGGTCTTCTGTGGATTTTTGATGTGGTTAATAGTTTTCTTGTTCGGTTTTCTTGACTACCTCAAGAAGTACACAAAGGGTCAAACAGACCACCAAAAACAAACACTTCTTCTCCCCAAGGGTTTCTAAATGTCCGTCAAAAGTCTTCAAATGTCCCTCAGTGTCAAAACAGATAGTAAGCGACGTCAGAGTAAGAGATAGCAGATAGCATCTTCAAGCAAGTTATTGGGGGTGAACTCACCTGCTGAATACACAATAAGGCACCAAATAAGGACTTCAAAAGCATTAATTTGTGTCAAATATATTTGTGGATGGGTGTTGAATACTTTTAGTCACGTCACAATAAAAAGTTCCAGCATACAGTCCTGCTATTTACACTCCCCTCCTCCACAAACAAATGTAGCAGTAACATCATCTATTTGTGTCTTATGCAGAGGTGGGAAGTAACGAAGTACAAATACTTCGTTACTGTACTTAAGTAGATTTTTCAGGTATCTGTACTTTACTTAAGTATTTATTTTTCTGACTACTTTTTACTTTTACTCCCTACATTTTTATACAAGTATCTGTACTTTCTACTTCTTACATTTTCAAACAGACTCGTTACTTTTTAACACGTCAGAGAGAAGTTTGCATTTCCGGTCAGTGCGCCGTCAAACATCAAACGATCTGAGCCTAAACGGAGGAATAATAACACATAAGAGACAATCGTACTGCGTATCCTCCATCATCGGGGCTTATCTCGTACAAAGGGATTAAATACGCAAACCCATATAATTAATGTATCATTTATAGCGCTATAATCAGGGGTTACAGCGGGCCGGACCGAGTCCGTAAGTTGCGCTGCGGCACATAAACAGCTTAGCTAGTGCTTCTTCAGTGTTGCTCCAGAAGAGCAACACTGAAGAGGAGCGAGCATGAAGGGAGTAACGTGTGGCAGGTAAATGCAGCGTTTCTAAATGCTCAACAAATATCAGCAAACACACAAAGTGTGTGCAGTTTGTTACACAGCTAGCTAAAAGAAGAGCTGCTGTATTTCAGGGAGAGCAAAGAGAGAGAAGTTCACTCAGAGATGGAGAAAGAGGACAGGAGAGGAAGAAGAGAGGTTAGAATTAAAGGTAAGGACTGGAAAATAAACTGAAGTATGCTGACGTTGTGTAATTCAAAGATTCTATGAAAATACTGCAGTTTAGGTTAGCTTGTTGTACTGTATTTACAGTAAAGCTCTGTGTTGGACTGGAGCACAGTGTTTGTGTTCATGGTCAGAGTTACAGGTTACATCAGTGCAGCAGAGATGAGTTTGAATCAAAGCTGCTGATGCTGAGATTCATTCACTGAGTCCAACATTTATGCAGCCTGTATGCTGTCAGTGTAGGGGATGGAGATCAGCACAGATAGCTGTGAAATACTGGGTTACATCTTTGTGAGTTCACTTCATCCACACAGAGCAGTAAACCTCAGAGCAGCAGCAGCAGGTCAGCTGATCACAGCCTGCACACCAACATCATTTACTGCAGCTCACAATAGAAAGCTGTGATTCTTCTCCCCATGCAGAGCCACTACAGCTGATCTTAGCGTTCCTCCACCTTCTGAATCCCACTGTAACCCCTGATTATCCTCATGTTGGTGTTTAGGTGGAGGCACAGTCACCCTCTACTATGGAGGACACAGAGACTAGAGCTGTGTTTAAATTCCCTTTCACAGTTTGTGTCCTACAGAACAGATTCAAGCTGAGTGCATTCATTAGAATTAAAATTTAGATTGGAATAACGTTTGTATTCTCATGTAATATTATTTTATATTATTACAATAATATATAATGAGGTTCAGTTAGCTTTACACAAAAATAGCTTGTAGAAACATCCTCCAAAGAACTACTTTTACTTTCTTACTTTGAGTACATTTCAGAGCCTGTACTTTTTTACTTTTACTTAAGTAGAGAAGTTGAACCAGTACTTCGACTTTTACTAAAGTATTTTTTAACATAAGTACTTGTACTTCTACTTAAGTAGAGAATGTCAGTACTTTTGCCACCTCTGGTCTTATGTCTGCTCAAATTACATAATGCTGACCTAAGAAAACACACCAGGGCCCGTTCCTAAAAACATTACGGCACAATGCTGTGAATATGTTACATTTATGTTATAAAAACATTACATTTATAATGTAACAGCATAATCCCAACTTTGATATTCCATCATATCCATATTTTCTTTCACATTACTGCTAGGTTGGTAATGTTGCAAAATTAATAAATTATGACCTTTGTTTTTAATGTGTTTGTGGTGTTTGCATATTTAGATCACACAGTTAGGCTGCACCTTTAAGGCTTCCAGGCTATTTTTAGGTGTGTAAGAACAGTTGGTAAGATATGTTGGCAGTTGTATCTAATGCCTTATAAAACATCTAAAAATCCTGATTTTGGTTGCTGGGCATCACAGCCTTGCAGTAAACTTGTGGAAACCCTCCAGGTGATGATGTAGAAGGCTTGCTCATTAGGCACCAGGAATTAGTTTAACAACAATTGGTTTAGGAATAAAAATTACTCCTGATCTAGTACCTGGAACTACTTCAAAGCAGGAGGGAGAGCAGGTTGTCCAGCCAATTGGAAAACAGAAGTGTTTTTGAGGGAGATAGTGGACCCCAAACTGAGCCCAGTGCATCCATGTGAGGGTGGCATGTGATGGTTAGAAGGCCTTAAAGGCACAGTATAAGATGCTATATGAATGGATGAGTATGAATGAATGAGTGAAACACTGAGCTGCATCTCAGAGGAAATTCTCACATTTGAGGTTTAAACTCAGCAACTTTCATTTTACCTTGCTGTTTATTTTGAATACATGTGTATTCAAATGAGTGTAATCTTTTCTATTTCAGTGTTCCAATGTAATCCTTGTATACACTTTAGTTTGGTATATGTGATGTAATTTTTTAATACCCACCAAGATTAATGGGTTAGTGAGCTGTGTTGTAAAATACATTTGAATGACAGAATAATTACTTAAACTGCAACTGATTATGAAACTCAAAAAGCAGCTTTAATGCTGAAGTTTCTTCTGAAACTTACAAAATACAAAACCTAGGCAGGACCGGAGTCGGGAATACAAAACTCTAAGTCAAAGGGAAGACTACGGAACAAGGGAGCACACAGCATGAGGGATGAGGGACGACGAGACAAAGAACAGCAGGAGACAGAGACAATATAAACACTCACGGGATAACAGGAGGGCAGGTAACAGGTGGGACGCACAGCTAGAAACTATAGACATAATGAGGCGGGGAAAATAAACATAACACAAGCCACAGAAAACAACAGTTATCACAATTAAACAGGAAGACACAACTGAATGGGAAACAAAGGTTAACGTGACATAGGGGAGAACAGAAGAACTTGGCAGGAGAACATGGAAAGGTAAAGGACAAAATGCAGATGAGGCTGGGACACCAGGAACACATCTGAACCCACTGGGAAAAACAAGGCAAAGGGAGCAAAACTAAACAGTGCACGCAAGACAAAAGATTAACAAAATAAAACAGGGAGTAACTAAACTCACAGTCACTAACTTGACAAGGCACGGGAACATGATATCTAAGCGAGGGATAGAATACAACAACCTATAACCAAGAACAGAACCCAGATAACTAAAACTAAGAGGGCCTAAAGCAGACACAGAAACATAAGCGACTCAGGAGCTATGATATAAATCGAACCTGTGAACAGAATTAAAACCTGTGAACAAAAATAATATAATGAAACAAACCAGGAAAAGCTATAATAGGACATAAAACTCAAACTCTGGGTCCTAGACCAAGAGACCATGACAGCCAAATTACAGTTATTTATTTATTTTGCATTACTGAACAGAAACATTAGTTTTGGTGTTTGAATGTTTTGCTTGATTTGGTTGATTGATCAGATTTCTAAAATATTTGTCTTTTCTTGTTTTTATGATTGGTTGGTCTGATTACTTTGTAAAGCACTGTATGTGTACAGTATTATATTTCCTATGTTTATTCAGTCACTGTAAGCTACTTGAATATATCTAATATGTGGGTTTGTCTGTGTGGGTTCATGTAGCATCCTGTATGCTGACATCGTGGGCTTCACAAAGCTAGCGAGCACCTGCACGCCCGAAGAGCTGGTCGTTACGCTCAACAAGCTCTTCGGCAGATTCGACGAGATTGCCAAGGTGAAAATCCCAGCACGTCCATCCCAAAATAACCCAAAGACTCGTTTTCAGTGCCGTCAGTGCTGACCTCCCTGACTCTCTCTCTCTCCCTTTCTTTCTATATGTAGAAGAATGGGTGTCTTCGCATTAAGATCCTGGGGGACTGCTACTATTGTGTGTCTGGTCTGCCTGACCCCATTCCCACCCATGCCAAGAACTGTGTTCAGATGGGGCTGGACATGTGCACTGCCATCAGGTCAGTTTATCTTAAGTTATTTAAGATTTTGTTATGCACATATGAAGCCTGAAGGAAGAAAAAAAAAAATTATTGATGATTCGATTTCGCTCACAACCACAAAATGGGAGTGAGATCTTTCCATCAACCCAGATCAAAACTGCTGGACACAGATATGAAGATATGAAGACCTTCAGAATGACTGAAAGCCACAACTTAAACTTATACAATACAAAACTCTCCACAGAATGCACTATACAGGACAAAATATGTTCCAAATGGGCCTTACACACTCAAACATATGCACCCACTGCACAGGCAACTTTGCTGAGACATGTATGCATGCTATATGGTCTCGTATGGCTGTTCAGAAGTGCGGTCTGGGTGTCAGGAGGTTCTTGGTTGCCTGGAGCCCTACGGCACTTTTCTCAGCTCGTGCCAGGATGGCTGGCCTCTGGTGGGGTGGGCTGCCCATTGCCTCTGGTTCTCTGGGGCTCTTGCCCGTTTGGTCGTGGGGTCGCGATCTAGAGCCTCCCTCTTATGGGATGCGCACACGGTTGGCATCACGATGTGTGGCCTCGGGTCTTCAGTGGTCCTGTTGGGCTGCAGACAGCCCAGGTCTCCTGGGTCTTTCTCTGTCTGCCTCTGCCTCCCAGGGTGCATTTTTGCAGCTTCTCGCTCATATAATCAAGTATGTTTTGTGACAGAGACACAGACATTCACAGTCTCTCACTTGCTCACACACACACACAGACACACACACACACACTAACACAGTAACAAGATTGTTGGTTTTTGTGTCCTCTTTGTTTTTGTTTTTGTTTTGTTTTTATCAGGTTCTGTTTGTTTTTTGTATGTTTTCTTGTAAGTGCTGCAGTTGATCATATGGACTTGTCTTTTCTAGTATTTTCTCCCCCCTTTTTTTTTCCTCTTTGTCTCTTTCTGTCCCCCCCCCCCCCCCCCCCCCCCCCCCCCCCCCCCCCCCTACCTGTCAGCTCGGGTGTTGCTATGTTGCACATGTATACATGTGAATAATAATAAACATGAATAAATAAATAAAAGAAAAACACTAACAAGAGGAGCCTATAGAGAGTTTATAGAGCCCATCTTGGAAAAGCAAATGTGTTTGGCACAGCATTCAAATCATGATTCTGACTGCAAAAGCTGTCGAACAGGACAGGTTATCAGGAAGAAAAAAACCCACGTCAGTTCTCTGAATTTGCATGTGATGTACCCTGTTTAACTTCCTCTTCATGCTTGTGACACTCTGTTTGAAATCTACACCTGAGAGCCCACTGTATACCACTGCTGTATACACAGGTGCAAAATGTGGAAGCACCAAAATATATTAATAGTCCATAATACTCTCAAACTGCTCACTTCAGTGAGGTCTTGTGTTATTTTGTAGCACAATGTGGATGAAGTATAGAAATATTTGCACAGATTGCTCACATGTGGATGAAAGTGTATAACTCTTATGTCACAGTGGCATGTGAAGCTTATGATTGACGTTAATGTTTGTCTTACATTTTTGAGCTCCCCTCTAAGGCACGGTTTAAAAAAAAAAACACATTTTTTTACAAAAGCAGCTTTTACCATCAATGTGGATTTTTTTTTTTTTAAATGCTCCTGCACCCTGTGTCATCATGCAGCCCACATCAAACCTCACAAAACCAAACCACTTGTTTCACTGAGGTAGCAGGACTACTGGACCTGTTTTGGTATTATTTCGTCTTCTTTGGAAAGTTCCTCAGTCTTTCTGTTGAGCGACACAAGCACAGGTGTTGCAGTTATTGGTGTTTGAATGACAACAATGGAAATTTGAATCTCATTTTATCAAAAAAAAAAATTAAAAATTGCATTTAAAAATGTATTTTTTTCTGTCATGGCCCTGGGTTTTAATATGCAAGTTTTTTTTATTTTTGTTGAGTTCTTGTTACAGTTTGGAATTTCTTGTGTTTTCTTTTCTTCTGTCTCCGGGTTTCTCTGTTGTGGTCATCTTTTGGGTGTTATGCTTCTTGACTCAGTGTTATTTGTCTTTTGTTTACTTGCTATTTTACCTGCAAGTGAACTAAAGTGGCCTGCTTCTGGTTTCCCTGCACTCACCTGTGCTCCTCTGGGTAAACGTTGGCTTCTCTGTCCTTTCTTGAGGTGCCTCTTATGCTTCTGTAATCTCCTGAGTGGTGTACTACAAAGCGAGATTAATGGGTTAGTGAGCTGTGTTGAGCTTAAAGTCAGACTTTTCTGTCTTTTTACCTGGATAACTGATGCTGAACACATAACCTGGCTGGGAGCAGGTTATGTTCAGAGTTTTGATTTTAAAAGCATCTGGAAGCACCGCATTTTCGCAAATTCTTTTAATTGCGGCATGTTTTAAGCACAGTATAGATTCTCAGCTGGGACAAGTTGTTAAGCTGTACCTTGCTGTGTTCATGAGTGAAGCTCAGACTGTATGTAAAATTCTCACAGGAATGCTTGTATTCATTTGGTGATGCATTAATACTTGCTGCTAAGTCTCTTTTACTCTGCTGGAATTGCAGCTGCTAGATGACAGAACACACACCATGAATTAACCTCTTCAATCAAATGGATCCAGTTTAAAGTTTCAGAACTCTAATATGCAGCTGTTGCCTTAGAAATAAACAGCAGCACTGAGAGCGCACTCAACTGTAAAAGAAGTAACTTGAATTAAAATATTTATTTTACTGCTCTGAGTTCCAAATCACCAGTTAGTTATCACCATTTGCAATTTTTCGCACTATTCATCTCTTGTCCTTTTTACATCAGCGTTCAGAGCCCAAAGCAGAACACCTGGCTTAACAGAAAAAGTTGTGATACCCGTTATCTCTAATTGGGGTTTTAGGTTTTGTCGAACCAGCTAATGCCAATAAAGCGTGGCTGTGTTGAACTTCTTTCATAGTTTCATAGTTCCTTCTGTGTGTTTTTTTTTTTTTTAATCCTCCCATTTTATATCAGGCAGGAGGATACTGTTGTCATACCGTCTGTCCATCCATCTAGACAGATGTGGTGGCTTACAACACCAGCTGTCAGCCACCTACAGTGCAGTCTTGAGATCCCTTCCCAGATGCCTCAATCCCCCACTCACACCTTACTTCAGGTGACCTCAGTAGGTCACTTGATAGGGTGGAGCAAGGTCACATAGTTGTTTCACCTGAAACCCCTGATGGTAATGACCCACGCCATTTTTCACACCTTGGCTCATGTGATGATGCGCATATCTTCATGTTCAGCTGCTTTCAGCACTGAAAAGCCTTCAGCTGATCCAAAATGCTGCAGCTAGAGTACTGACAGGGACTAGAGAGCATATTTCTCCCATATTGACTTCTCTTCATTGGCTCCCTGTTAAATCTAGAATAGAATTTAATCAGGCCCCATCTTATCTTAAAGACCTTATAGTCCCATATCACCCCAATAGAACACTTCGCTCTCAGACTGCTGGCTTACTTGTGGTTCCTAGGATACTTAAGAGTAGAATGGGAGGCAAAGCCTTCAGCTTTCAGGCCCCTCTTCTGTGGAACCAGCTCCCAGCTTGGATTCAGGACACAGACACCCTCTCTATTTATAAGAACAGGCTTAAAAAGTTCCTTTTTGATCAAGCTTATAGTTAGGTCTGGATGAGGTAACCCTGAACCACCCCTTAGTTATGCTGCAATAGGCCTAGGCTGCTGGGGGTTCCTATGATGAACTGAGTGTTTCTTTTCATTCACCTCTTTTCACTCTGTTTATACCCCACTTTGCATTTAATCATTAGTTATTATTAATCTCTGGCTCTCTTCCACATGTCTTTTGGTCTGTCTCTCTCCCCCAACCCCCAACCGGTCGCGGCAGATGACTGCCCCTCCCTGAGCCTGGTTCTGCCAGAGGTTTCTTCCTGTTAAAAGGGAGTTTTTCCTTCCCACTGTCACCAAGTGCTGCTCATAGGGGGTCATTTTGACTGTTGGGTTTTCTTTGTAATTATTGTAGGGTCGTTACCTTACAATATAAAGGGCCTTGAGGCAACTCTTTGTTGTGATTTGGCGCTGTAACAATAAATTTGAAATGAACTGAAGTAATAATGTGACAGTTGCACCAAATTAAAAAGGCAAATTGTAACTTCTGTCACAGTTGTATATTCTTCTTTCATTACTCGTTCTTATCTTTTTAGTGCTACAGATGAAACAACAAGGAGTGGCAGAAATGATCAGGGCTGAACTTTTCTGATTTAATTCACACGTTTGTCTCCCTGTAGTGACCTGCGAGAGGCGACGGGGGTGAACGTCAACATGCGGGTAGGCGTTCACACGGGCAACGTGCTCTGCGGTGTGATTGGCTTGCAGAAGTGGCAGTACGACGTGTGGTCAGATGATGTCACTTTAGCCAACCACATGGAGTCCGGAGGTCTCCCCGGGTGAGAGTCTTAAAATCTGTTTAAATGTAATGAAAATCTGAGCTGGTGGGTATTTTATTATTACTGTTTTCATCAATAGGCGGGTCCACATCACAGAGGAGACACTGCAACACTTGAATGGAGCGTACAAAGTGGAGGAAGGGAACGGGGAGACTCGTGACTCTTTTCTGACAGGCAGAAAAACATACCTGGTGATTGACCCCAAGAAGCCAGACCGTGTTCCTAGGAGGGCTGTAAAGGTAGGTGTCTGCCTGTCTGCGAGAAACAGGTCAGGTATTTTTTCCAAAAATCAAACCATATGAAAGAAGTGTAGCAGCAAAGGTGGTTAAATTTGAAAAGTTTAATGGGGGAGGATTACATTATAATTTTCTGCCTTAATTTCAGCCAAGCCATCTCACACCAGGGGAGAACAGGCAGCGTGCGTCACTCCGGATGTCTCAGTACCTCCAGTCCTGGAAGAGTGTCAACCCCTTCGAAGGCCTAAGCAACCCTGAGGCCAGACACACCAGGAAGTTACCCACTGTACGTATCTGTGCTGTTGTGCTGTTGTAGCTTAGTTTCTCCCTCAGAAATGCAGTTTCACACCAACTCTGGGTCTTTGCTTTGTCTTTAACCAGCGTTTCATCATTAACTCTGTTTTGTATTTAGGCAAAGTGACTTTAGTTCACCCAGCCTGTTTCTTACTGTGTATGTTTGTTTGATTCAGGAACGACCGCCTTCTCAAGACGACTGGTTAGTACCAAAAATCCACCAACCAACATGAGGGAAAACATGCAAAATTAACGATTGTTATTTATCCAAGTATAATAGAAATAACTGGGACAAACCTGTCCTTCAGTCCATGTATGTGTTCAATGTGTTCTTGTTTTTGTCCCAGTTTGGTTGTTGATAACAGTGTGAGGGGATCACTGGACACGCTGGACATTAAGAGGTAAGATTTATTGTTATTGTGCTCCTTCAGTGTTAAAACATTTACAGTCTGGTAAAAAAAAAAAAACTGTTTAAAAAAAAAACCATGATTGAGCAGCTAGTAGAACCACCTTTAGTTGTAATAACTTGAAATAATAATTTTCTGTGTGACTTTATCAGTCTCTCGCATCTTTGTGGTGGGATTTTGGCCCACTCTTCTTTACAATGGTGCTTCAGTTCATTGAGGTTTGCAGGCATTCATTTATGCACGTCCCTCTTAAAGTCTTTTTCTAATTGTACTGTCATGAACTTAAACATTTAACATGCTAACTGAGACCCGTATAGTCTGAGATGTAGCTTTTGGGGTTTTTGGGGTTTCTCTGATCAGTGCACGGTCTGACCTTGGGGTGACTTTGCTATGAGAATGCGTTATTGCATTAACACAAACCTGAATGCTCCAGACCAGCAAACTACCAAAACTCCTACTTTTATAGAGGTGCTCACACTTCCTGATGATCAGTTAATCAGCTGCATTTGATTAGCAGTACCTGGTTGCTATTTACCCTCGTAATTCTTATGGAAGCAGTAAGAATGTGCTTAGTTTTTTTCACAGGACTCCATGGCTATAATCTGTTAAAACTCATTTGTAAATTAGATTTATTGAATTTTCCTGACTTCTGTGATTTCTCCTCCTTTCATTCAGGAAGAGGGGAAAGAAACTCAACTGTTTAACTCTGCTGTTTAACGACATCAACTTAGAGAAACAGGTAGATTCATTCTCAGGTCTCAGATGAGATCATCAAGCTTATAATTACACAAATGAGCAAGAACATAGTTAAGGTTTTATATTCTGTATTATTCTCAACCTATATAAACCTTTTTTTTTCCAGTTCCGCTTTTCAGAGATGAATGGTTTGCACCACTCAATGAGCTGCTTAGCTCTAGTTTTCATCACTCTTTTCACTGTCCAGATGCTGGTCTCTGACAAGTGAGTAACACGTCAGTCATGAGAAATTTTATTTGAATGTTACAAGCTTAACAGCTTGACAAGCTTGCTTCTGTTTCCTTTATTAGTAGTAAAGTAATGTGAACTAAGAATTTTCACTCCTCCACAGGAACTTTCCAATGGCGGTGTCCTACGGTGTGGCCTTTCCAGTGATGGTGGTGTTCTGGTTCATTGTTTTCACTGGCTACGTGGAGGTAAACAGACCCAGGCGGGCTGTATTTTATATATATATATCAACTGGTGATCCAGCTGTTATTGACAGTCCGGGGTTCAGTATCAGTGGTTCACCAAATGAAGAGAAAACAAGCATACATGCAGCTATAGTATGAATAGTCTAGGTTAAGGGTTGATTGATGACTCCAGGATAACACATTTTGCACATTTAGTCACATGTTTTGAAAAGTTACACATTTTTTCCTACCTCCAGCCAGCTATAATTAGATTTTGTTATTTTTAATACAGGAGAACAAAATAAAGAAGGCAATAAATAACAAACCATGCACACCCCCTACCTTACACCAAGGTGCAACATCCCCAGAATATCTGGTTGTGAAAATATTTCTTTATAATAAAAGCACTTTGTGTCCATCCCTAAGAACAGTTAACAGAGTTTGCAGTCTATGTACGGAGCCCTCCACGAGACCCATAGTCTGATACTATTATTTAGTTTTCCACATCGTTTGTAGGACAAATGCGGCACCTCTTGCCATGTCCTCAGTCCATTTTTGCACTGGGGTTATCGCTTCAGTTTTACAGAGTGTTATCAAGTATTAATGTGTTTATCATCTTCCCCCTAATTCTGAACTGAGCAAAAAAGAATTAAATGAATTTAATAAAATAGGTGAGGTAATGAGTTACTGTTGGCACTGTCATGCTGATATTGTCAGATGCTGATATTCAGTGTGTTTTGTTTTTTCACAGAAATGGGGGCCCAAGATGCCGCTGAGTGTCCGGTGGATATCTGGGTTGTCCCGCGGCGTCTCCACCAGGGCAGTGCTGAGGCTGTTTGTGGTCACTATCTGTGTGCTCATCACTTTGCTGATGGCCATTCTGAACTTTGTAAGTTCCTTTATCAGTCATTTTGCCATTAATGGCTCAGTCACATGAGAGTCAAAACAGGATGGCAACTTCCTTGCACCTAGGAAATTGAACTGAATATTTTTTTCACTCATTAACCAATTGCACATAGTTGTGGTGACCAGCTGATTGAGCATCCAACACCCTCAACCTCTGGGCAATCAGCAAATAATTGCTGTCTAATTTATAAACACTGACAGATTGCCAACATGTTGCAGTCTATTTCAGTCTTCAATGCATTTCTTTGCAATAGGTGACTTGACTCAACTGGTTGTATTCTGGTTATATTACTATATAAAAGCAAGGTTTTTTTTTTAGCACCTATGTTATTCTGTGGTTAAATTGCTGTCCTGCAGCAACTACATCACTATTTGTGGAGGAATTTCTGTTTCTTATCTATGAGATTCTGGTTGGACTATGAATGTAAGTAGTTAATGTAAATTTCTGTGTATAGATGTCAGCTATGTGATTTTTGCTGATTTATCACAGTTAATTGCTGTATTATCATGGATGGATTGATGAATGCATGTAATTTCCAACTCTATCCTCCTTGATCTGAGTGTGGCCTTTGACAATATCCTCCTTAATAGATTATCTTCTATTGGCATCACCCACACCCCTCTTGACTGCTTTCGCTCTTCTCTCACAGGCCACACTCAGTTCATCCAGCTTAAGTTTTTCAAATCCCACCGCTCTCCTGTCACTTCAGGTGTGCCTCAAGGCTCTGTCCTGGGGCCCCTCCTCTTCACTACTTACCTCCTTCCCCTTGGCAATATCTTCTGCAAATTCAGCATCCATGTCCATTGCTTTGTGGATGACACCCACTACATATCCACCAAACCTAACTCTTCCCTCCCACCCTCCTCCCTCACCACCTGCTTATCTGAAATCAAATCTTGGTTCGCCTCAGGTTTTCTTAAATTAAACAGCGACAAAACTGAGTTCCCCTTTTTTAGAACAAAAAACCACCCTATCCAAAGTTGACAAGTTCACCCTCATAATTGACAGCACCTCAGTTTTCCCCTTCCCTCAGGTTAAGAGTCTGGGTGTCATCTTTTCACTCCCATATCAATAATATTACCCGGTCTGCATATTTTCATGTATGAAACATAAATCGCCTCCTCACTTTTCTCTTCTCCCAATTTGTCTCTGCACAACTTCACAGTGCCCCGCCTCTCTCCCTCACCGCTTCACCCATAAATCATGCAGGAAGCATGGCAGTGTTGCCAACTTAGCAACTTTGTCACTAGATTTAGCAGCTTTTCAGACCCCCCAGTGACTTTTTTTTTTTCCCCATAAAGCGACTAGCCACAAATTTAGCCACTTTTTTCTGTGACTTTTGGAGAGTTTTGGAAACCTGAAATCTTCCTCTAACGCGATGTTTTGTCTACATACAGCCTTCATACTGCGTCCATTCGTACGCTTTGGCATTGCCTGGACCCCCAAGAATAACCTGGCTGCAGGCAAGAGGGTGCCACCATACTGCAATTCTATAGCAGAAGTTGGGTTGTACCATAAGTCACGGGACCTTAATAGCGGAAGTGGGTCTTTTTCGTGTCCTCGTGATGCAGCCGGCAGATACGTAGACGCCGCATTGAGTGGGTGGGCCCGTTGCTGTGATACGTCAGCCCATATGTCTATGGATTTACTGAGATGGCTAGAACCCTGTTGACTGAAGGATTTAATTTTGTTCATTCAGTCTGTTCACATGTTTTGTTATTTGCACAGATTACTAGATGTACAGGAGTACACACAGGAGGAAGCATGTTGGTGAAGACTACTTCACTGGAGACTAGCTTTTTAAAGAATAAGTCAGCCTTTTGTTGTTTATGCTCTGGATCCTTTCTGTTTACATTTTAATAGCACAGCTGTGAGTCATTTGTTATGGAAGAAAAAAGCATTAATTTATGTGAGGAGCATTATTATTTAAATATGCCAATAGTTTATTTTTGAGCAGTTTCTCATGTACATCTATAGCTGAATGTTAATAAAAGTGCCTGTGTGACATTTGGGACATGTAGCTTTGACTCAGATGAGCCTTTTTGTTTATATCCTTGGGAAGAAATAATATTGAGATATATATATCGTATATTGCCATTCAGCTAAAAAATATCAAGATGTTATTTTTGGTCCATATTGCCCAACCCTAATCTCTGCCCCCTGCATATCACCTCCATTCTTGTTCACAGTCTTGTTACCTCCCATATTGATTACTATAATTCTCTTCTATTTGGCCTCCTTCACAAATCCCTCCAGAAGCTTCAAATAGTTCAAAACTGAACTGCTCACACTATTACCAAAGCCCCTTCATTTCACCACATTACTCAAGTGCTACAGCACCTCCACTGGCTTCCAGTTAAATTCAGAATTCATTTAAAAATCCTCCTGTACACATTCAAGGCCATCCACAACCTTGCCCCTCTTTACCTAGCCAAACCTCTTCCCTCCTCTTCCTCCAATAGCCTACACAATGTAGGATAATATATAATATACTGTAAATAGTCCGGCCTGTTAAGGTTCAACACACAGGCACATCATGTACATTGTATATAGTGTTATTATTAGTAGTATTAAGGTTAATATTGTTTGTTGATTTTATATATATATATATATTCTTTTCTTAATAGTGTAAATTATTATATTTTTATTTATATTTATAATAACTGCGGCTGCTGTTACACCCAAATTTCCCCTCTGTGGGACAATAAAGGCTGTTTCTTCTTCTTCTTCTTCTTCTCCTCCTGCTGCACCCTCTGTGCTGGTCATTCACCAGACATTCACAATATTGACTCTCTTTCTGTCTTCAAATCATGACTCAAAACTTATCTGATCAAGAAAGCAGACTCACTTTAGTTCCTTGGCCATTGAGTTTCTTATTCTGTGCTTTTGTGTATTACCTGTGATTTGATTAGTTTTATTTTTTATCTATTGTTGTCTCTGTAAAGTGTCCTTGGGTGTCTTGAAAGCTGCTTACAAATACATTTATCATCATTATTATTATTATTATTATTATTATTATTAATAATAATAATAATAATAATAATAATAATAATAATAATAATAAATGATTATTGATCTTTTTGTCAATACTCTTTACTTAGTTTTACCTAATGTTTTTTTACTGTTTTTAATGTTTCTTGCAGGTCTTTCTCCCTGAAAAAAATTGCACCATGATCAACAAAACAGAGTTAGAGGGTCTCAGACTCTACACTGTGCCTGTGAGTTAATAAACAGTTTACTGTGCTTTTTTTTTCACATGTTAAATCATGTATTTTTACCATTTGGGGGGGGGGGGCAGTATAATGTCTTTGGATGTCTGCATAACAGCATTATTTATGGGTTTGGCCAACAGAGCAACATAGCTGCGTAAAATTATTAGAACATTTGACTTGACGCTTTGCACATCACACCTAACCTGTTGTACTCACATACTTCTCCTCTCACCCGCCTCTGTTCAAACATGCAGTACTACCTGTACTGCTGCCTTCTGGCCATGCTGGGAGTGATTGTGTTCACCAGGACATGCATGTCTGTGAAAACACTGCTGCTCACGCTGGCTGTCGTGGTTTACCTCGCCCTCTTCCTCTATGTTTACGCTCCGAGATCCTCCTGCCTCATCAAACTACTTTATAATGGAACTCAGTGAGTAACACCTTCAACACGTTTCTCAAACATAAACAAGCCAACACCAAAATACTAATGAAGACAGTCAAAACAAACTCCTCTTCTCATCCCCCACACAACAACCCACATCCCAGCAAACAAAATGCCCAGATTCACATCACAACAAAGAGCTTTTCATCAACTTATAAAATCCATCCATCCATTCTCTACCGCTTATCCTGTTCAGGGTCGCAGGGGGGCTGGAGCCTATCCCAGCTGTCGTAGGGCAAGAGGCAGGGTACACCTGTACAGGTCGCCAGCCTGTCACAGGGCCAACACAGAGAGACAGACAACCACTCACACTCACATTCACACCTATTAATTTAGGTTTAATTTAGAATCAAAAGTTAACCTAACCCCAGTAACTGCATGTGTTTGGAGGAAACCCACGCAGATACGGTGAGAACATGCAAACTCCACACAGAAAGGCCCGGGCCAAGGTGGATTTGATCCCAGATCTTCTAGCTGTGAGGCAACAGTGCTAACCACTACACCACCATGCCACCCAACTTATAAAAAAACTGTTAAAAAAAAAAAAGCCCAGGTTCAACTCTGGTTAACTTTGCATATGTTTCAGTGAGGATCCCCAAACCTTTTTAAATGTTGGAAACTAAGTTTAAGTTGTAAACCTGATTTTATGGTGTTTTTCATTTTGTGTTAAACTTTCTATGATAACCGAACCTAAAGCTGCAATTTAAATTCAAGAACCTGCACGTTCAACATTTCTGCTTAAATGATTGATTAATGAGTTACTGTCCTCTGTTGGGTATCTAACTAACCTCCTGTGTGAGGTGTTCATGGCAAGCCCTACTGGGGGGTGACCCTGGGAACGCCTCGCTGGCCCCCTGGATGACCTGGAGGAGGTGGCTGGGGGAAAGGGAAGTCTGGGTTTCAGTTATATTTACATTATTTCTGAAACTCTCCCACGTATCTCTTTTCTTCTTTCTTGCTCTTTATTATGAACATTTACAAAAACATAAAGAAAAATAGAATCACTTTTAATGGAAACTGTCTAAGCAGAGAAACTTAGACCTCCCTCTCCCCAGCCACCTTCTTCGGTCCTTCTGGGGTGACACCAAGGTGTTCCCGAGCTGGCTGAGAGATCTAATTTCTCCACCATTTCTTGGATTTACCCCAGTGCTGCCTCCTGATTGCACATAATCATAGCATCTCACCCACAAGGCACACAGGAGGTGTCCTACCCAGATGCCTGAACCACTTCAGCTAGGTCTTTTCGATGTGTAGTAGTGGCTCTACTCTGAGCCCCACTGGAATAACCAAGCTCAACGCTCTATCTCTAAGCCTGAGCTCAGCCAACCTTCAGAGGAAGCTCATTACCACCACTTATGTCCGTAATCTCGTTCTTTCGGTCACTACCCGGAGCTCGTGACCATAGGTGAGAATAGGAGCACAGGCTGACTGTTAAATTGACAGCTTCACTCTCACACTCAGTGCTCTCATCGCCACAACAGACCAGTACAGTGTCCGCTTCACTGCTGATGCTGCACCGTCTCTTAATCTCCCATTTCATTCTCCCCTTACTCATGAACAAGACCTCAAGATATTTATCCTCCACTTGGGGCGACGACCCAGAGTGGGCACTCCACCCTTTTCCAGCTGAGTGCTATGGCCTTTGAAAAGAAAAAAAGAGTCACCACAATAAGCCTTTGACTTTTGTTTATTACTGATCAGACACAAAACAGGTGCTGTTATTTATTAATGGAGGGCTTAATTATCCACTTCCACTTTAAGCTACCTGGTTTAGAATAGCACTGAATGTGGATGAACCTCTACAGGAAGACACCAACAGTGTAAAAGTGTGCAGGGAGAGGATGTAGGAGACAGGTTGGAACTGGGCCATAGTGTGTTTTGGCCAGCTAAAGTATTAGATTTCCTATCTTTTGTCTGCTTCTGAGAGCCCAGATTGTGAATCCTTGTTTGGAGTTTCACATCAGCATCACTTATTCATCAGCTTTCTATAGTGTTAGGCCCAGGGGTACGGGCCCCATTGACTGCGCGTGATACAAGGCACTCTTCTTTGAGCAGATATGTAATAGAAATAAGTTAGAAGTCTGCACGGCGTCAGCACAGCGCCAAATATAATAACATGCATGTGCTTTTCCACAGACCTGGAGTGCTGAAGGATCCTCAAATCATGGCTGGGATTTGGCTGACCATTTTTTACATTGTATGCATCATACTTGCCAGACAGGTGCGTGTGTGTGTACAAAAGTTCCTTTAATGAAGCAAAGGGGAATGTGTGTCAAATGATGTGATGTGCAAAAATGAGCATGTTCACATCCAGATTTAAACATTTCTTTGTTTCTTTCTCAGGATGAGCTGAGCTGCCGTGTAGATTTCCTGCTGGATCGTTGTTTCCAGACGGAAAAAGAAGAGATGGAAACCATGGAGAACGTCAACAGGCTCCTCCTGCAGAACCTCATGCCGCTTCATGTCGCCTCTTTCTTCATCGGTAAAACCATTAATAACCAGGTAAGTAAAATGCACATCAGTTTGATTTTCCCAATGAGCCTGATATTCCTGGGGCTGTGGCTGGTTTTGGACAAAACAAGAATCCTGGAGCAAATCAAAATGCAACACACTGATGGTTTTATCTCAGTTATCTTGTTTTTTCCTCGTCATTGGAAGTCAAAATTAAAATTGAAATGTAGCTAGTTGCACACCCGTGAATTTATCTTTTGCCAGGCTTTAGTGCAGCCCCTCAGTTCGTCCTACCGGAAACAAGCTGCTTTACCTGCTCTGCCTTCAAGCCAGTTTTCCTCTTTCCAAATAGAAGGTCATGTTTAATATGAAAATCCACTACTTTAACAGCACATATGTGGCAGGAAATACTGATTTACAGTTATGGTCAGAGGTTTACAGACACTCCTCATAAGCATGAATGTCAGGATAATTTGAACTGTTATTTTTCCAGGGTGGAATGATTGCACAACATACATCTTAGGTGCTGTATTTAAACATATAGAATTTCAGTCATCAGCCAACCATATTTGTGAACAGTCATAAAAAAAATAAAATAAATAATAAAGCTATTTGACTTTTGTTGGCTTCTGGATGCAAATAAGATATAAAGTATGTTATCCTGGAATTTCTGTTGTAGTTTTTTAATTGTTATTTTATTTTTCCTCTTTCTCAGGATCTGTACAGTGAGTCGTTCGACTGCGTGGGCGTGATGTTTGCATCGATGCCTGAGTTCAAAGAGTTTTACCATGAGAGCAGCGCCAACAAAGACGGCCTGGAGTGTTTGCGCTTCCTCAACGAAATCATATCAGACTTTGACGAGGTATGAGGAAGACGACCCTGTGAAGTACTGTTAATGTCAGCGCCAGAGTGCTGCAACACTTTGTCTTTTCTTGCTCTCTCTTCATCTTTGTGTCTCTTTCACACAGCTTCTTTCAAAGCCCAAGTTCTCCTCGGTGGTGAAGATTAAGACCATCGGCAGCACCTACATGGCCGCTGCAGGGCTGACAGTCTCACGTGAATGTAATGAAAGAAAGGTTTGTGACCTTAAAGCTGATTCAAACAAAAAGTTTTTATTAGTAGTAGTAGTAATTTTTCACACAATAGGTTATCATCCTATTGAGTCGGTCATTATCCTCAGGTTTCACCCAGGTTGACTGGCATAATAAATGTCAAATGCGTCCTCTGAATAGTGTGACCTCTGGCTCCCCCTACAGAACCAGGAGATGTCCTACACCAACGTGCGCTCCATGGTGGATTTTGCCATCGCTTTGATGAACAAACTGGAGGTTATCAACACACACTCTTTTAACAGCTTCAAACTCAGGATTGGTGAGTCTCTGCAGAAGAATAATGAACCTTTAAATAAGCCTTTGATACCTGCTGCCACTAAATCAAATGGAAATATGAGAAAATAGAAATATGGAAATGTTCTACTAGGAGTTTCTTTCTCATTATTATTTTATTTGCCAAAGCACTCAGATCTTATTTATAGAGTCTAATCCTCAGTTGCAGGTGCATGTTGCAAGTTTATGTTTTTTATAAACAACTTAAAGGTAGTTGGAGATGAAATGGGTGTGTGGAGGGCTGTGATCTGACCTCCCCAGACTTTTGTGGTCTGTCTGTGTAAACGTGAAATAATTCCTGTCTGCTGCTCACCTTCAGGGATCAACCAAGGCCCGGTGATTGCAGGAGTTATCGGAGCCCATAAACCTCAGTATGATATCTGGGGGAACTCTGTTAACGTGGCCAGCAGGATGGACAGCACAGGAGTGCTGGGCAAGATCCAGGTCAGAAATGATGGGAAGAAGGGCCTCATACATTTTAAAAATCCTTCAACAGCTCAAAGCAGTAATCTCATAAAGAACATGTTTTTGTGACCAATATTTGCTGGAAGGGCTTTAAGAAGCCTATAATGTGATAATACAATATCATATGGCACTTCATTGATGTTTGTAAAGGCATTAACACCATGACATGATGCTAGGCTGGTGAAAGTTGTGATATTTAACAATTATTATGTAATAAAATTACAAAAATTACAAAATTGTAAAAAATAATTTTAATTAACTAAAAGTTCAATACATTACAATGAACTGGAAACACATCAGAATAATTAATATAATTAATAAGATTAGTTTTGTTCGTGATCAAGCAACCAAACATGTAAAAAGAACGCATGCAAGTACACACACACACACACACACACACAAACTGAGTTATAAACCTACTACACCAAGGTTTTGGAGAATTGCTACACCCTTATAAGCTTGATATGATTAATATGATTTAATAATAAATAAAGAAAATAGGAAACAGTATTTTTAGAAAGTAATTCTGAGTTGAAGTGGTTTAAATGTGTTTAAACTGCAAAGAACTGAACAAAACACAGACAATATACACACAGGAAGTGGAACATCTGGGGAGAACAGGTGGACAGAATTACACTAATGAGACAAAGGAAGCAAAGCTAAACACAACACACACAGAACAGGAGACTGGCAAAATAAAACAGGAAGTGTGAAGACGAGGAAACAGAAACACAGACTTGACACCAGACACAGGAAAGCATGAGGAACACAGAAGGAATACAAACACAGACACTTAGACAGACTTATGGGGACATAGAAATATAATACATGGAGAAAAACAACAAAAAAAAAAAAAAAATTGAAGAAAGTCAAAAACACAAAAGCCTGGGTCAAACCCCAGGATCATATCTACTAAAAATTCCAGACGACTTTGTTCTTACCATAATGTTGCCAATCACAGAAAGTGACAGTTTGCTCAGTGGTTTATATTTATTGTGATTTTAGCATTTCCTATTCCTGGTTCTTACTTAGCCATGTGTTTTTGAATTGATATGGTGAATAAAGTTATTGACGCTCATATGCACCCCATTAAGATCTACTGAGACCTGGTAATTATGTGCTCTAGAACTTGTGCTTCCAGAGGATTTGTGCCAACTAAAGAGTCTACTGCCAAGAGGCTGAAGGGTAGCGCTGGAGGCCAACAGTATTTTTTTAAGGCTGCCACCTCTTCTTTTGTCCTCCATCTGTCCAGTTTCCTCACATTTTTTAAAGGACACACTGCTGAGATATGCCATGTTTATCAGTTCTTTTGGAATCTCCTTTGTGGTACAAAAGTACTATTTTATGTCTGTCAAGCTGTGTTGTTGGTATTTTCATAGATTCAACTGCTTGAATGATTCATAGGTCAGAGTCAAGTGGCTGAACAAACAAATAACCTTCCCCTGAAAATGATCAGGTACAAGGACTGAAAATGAGTGAAAAAGCAGCCAATGTTCAAAGAAAAACTCTGAAAGAACTATTGCTCAAGTCTGGCTGCTTTCAAGCAAAATATAAAGAAATGAGAGTTGGCTCAAGACTTATGCACATTTTTTAAGTTAGTTAAATACATTTTAAAAGCTGGGGAGAACATGATGCTATCAAATAGAAAGCATCTACTGCAAGTCGGGCAAAATACAAAACGTAGTGTGCATGTGTACAATATATCTCATACATTACGTTTTTTAGTATTATACAACATATATGTAAAAGCTGTCTTGAAGAATCCTCATTAGTGTTCTACCATCAGCTCATTCTAAGGTTAGTTCATGTAAAAAGTCCATAAACCATCAGTCAGTTGTATTAAACAAAAGAATGACCTTTAGGTTCTCGTTACAGTAAGGTATTGATGTCTCCACCCCTCCTCTGAGGTTGGACATGCTCAGTGTCGATATGATGCTCAGACAGGCCACAGTATGATTCATATATTCAAAGTAATTGGTTTCAGGGCTCATCTGATTGTGACTCCAGCACTGCACCATCTCTTGGCAGCTTATTCCCCATCACTTTGTTTTCAGTAGCTTTTCAGGGCTTTTTGGCACAGCAGATTAACTCTTTTCTACTGTCATCCTTTGGCTCCCAGGTGACTGAGGAGACGTCCCAGATAGTCCAGGCCTTGGGATACAGCGTCACTCTCAGAGGAAAAGTGAACGTGAAGGGGAAAGGGGAGCTCACCACCTACTTTGTTAACACAGATCAGTCGTTTTCTCAGTTCTGATCAACCTTATGCCGCAGGCCAGGGCCCAGACGGGAGCTACAGGTGCTCGCTGTTTGTCCGTAGCAGCTAAACTTGCACTTGCATGACTCATTCTTTGTTTCTCCACGTGGGGGGAAAAAAAAAAAAAAACATCAGCGGGAAGGACTTAAAATAGAACGCCACTGTATGTTCAGCCAGGCTCGCAGTCATTACAAACACCTGCACGGACTCTGTGTGATATAACAGCACAGGTCAACACCTGGCTGTCATTCACATCCACCAAAGAGCCGCCTTTGTTTTTCTGGATGAGACTGGTCAAAGGACGACGTGGGACCTCAGCTTGCAGCTGAGAGCCGACAGCTTTCCACCTGTGTGTGTTTACTGTTTCTGTACTGTATCTGTGTTACCATGTGAAACTGCTGCAGACACTTTACACTTTATTATGAAAACATTAAATGAAGCATGTTTTTGTGTGTGTGTGTGTGTGTGTGTGTACATTTATCATGGATGACTCACACAATATGCATGTATATAGTTATAAGGTACCAAAGATTACTACTGTTATATGAAGGATCACTTAGACTTTACATTTACAGGATTTTATTTTAGATTATTTGTGTTTCACTACATATGTTTAGGTTTTAGAGACGATTTCTTTGTTTTTCACATTTGTTTAACTATATTGCTGCCTTCAGTCTTTTTTAAGGTAATGACTGCACATATGTTGGCTTGTTATTGAAGTAAAAACACTGGCATCGCTCATAACTTTAGCTGTGTCTGTGAAGGGGTTATTTATGTGCAGCGGGAAACAGGTTTGATACTTCGCTTCAACCTGATGGGGTCACAAGATGTTGCATGTGACGGGAAAGAATATATTTGTGTAAAATTTATTTATTTTTGTGATTTTTATTATTTTCTAACCTGAGCTTTTATTGCAAAATCCTAAAAATGTCCTCACTGCTGGAACCAGAGGGATTTGATGCAACAGTACATCTGAAACATGATTTATTTATCCACTGTGGCTGATAACTGTCATTAGCTATGTAAAAACATCTGTATATCAGTGCAGTGGTGCCAGAGAGTCACAAGATGCACATTTGGAAATTTTGCACTTTAAAGTGATTTATTGTATGTTTTGAATGGAGTTCTTTATTGCAATCCTATGTTGATTGTGCACAGGTTATTTCTTTTTTATTATTATTTGGATGTATATTACTGTGTGAATGGAGGAATTTACTGTATTTATAAACTAAGAAAAAATACTGATGTGTCTCTGCCTTGTGTGTGTGTGTGTGTGTGTCAGCTTCCTACGCGCATTATTAGTAACTCTGGAATTTCCCCCTTTGCCCAACACGGTAACGCCCAGAAACCCTCCGATTGGTCTAGACTCCTCCCTCGTTTATGACTTTTAACTTTCTATTGGCCCCGCTGCTGTCAGTCAACCCGCTTCCTGCTTCACGGTGCAGTTTGTTATTGAAGCGGAGCTCCTTTAAATGTGAGGGGAAATGTTGACGGTGGAGCTTCGTGAATTTGGTGAGTTTCAGATAGGCGCTTGCGATCATTAACAAAACTAACTGTGTTTCTGTCGGTCTGAAAATGGCGGGAACTTAGTTTTTTACTGTTTTAACGATGTTTTGACAAACGTCCAATTAGAACGCCCGTGAGGAAAGTTTAAACTTTACCTGACGCTGCTATGCTATTTGGCATGTACAGGCAGGCATTTTTTTTCTTCTTCTTCTTCTTCTTTTTTAACCCCTTTAATGCGCCCTTTAATTATCTCTTTTTTTTTTCTCTTTTTTTTTTCTTTTCATAGAAAAATGAAGGAGTTGATTCCACTGTGAACCAGCCACACTCACATTTCTAAGATGTCAGGGGCCCATGAGCAGATCAGGAAGCGCCGCCCCCCCAAAACGTTCTTGATCTCTACCGACGTAAACCTCCGGGACCAGCTGGAAGGTACCATTCCGCTCTATCGGGGGTTCATCTGCCAGGAACAGGATCCGGGTAGAAGAGGGGACAACCCTTGGGTTAAGGTATTAACAGAGCTTTACAGTCACAGATTGACAAGTGGTTTGACGCGTGGAGCAAGGAGCTGTATAGTCGATATGAAAGATGCTACCATTCATCAGCTTTACTAATTAAAATTACGTTTTTTAAGTTTTATAGATGTATAATTATTACCATCGATTAACATTAGGGGCGTATTTACCATAGGATTTAGAGAAGACTTGAAAAGTGATGTTTTTGTGTAATCTCCCTTAATTATACGTAACAGGCATTGCTTGAGTAGTCCTCCTAAAATGTTCCTCCTGTCCTAGGCACTGTATTGGGATGGGAGCATCCAGTATTGCTGCCCAGTGCCTCTTTTGAAACGGTGGAAATATTTACAATAAACTTTCCTCTTTTGTGCTTAGTTTTGCTTCAATCCCTTCGTTCCACATCTCTTTCTCCCACATGTGCTTCTGCTGTTCTCCTGCAGGTGTTGGACAATGACTTCATGGGAAAAATAGACAGGAGATTGTTAGTTGATGTCCCATCTGACCTCACTGGCTTGCTGGAGGCTGTATCAGATCCAGAGGCTCGACTGAAACTTCTAAGTAAGAAGCAAATGCTGGAAATTTTTACAGTTGCTTGTTTAAAAATGCGCCTGAAGCTTGTTCTAGTGTGAAAAATCTGATCTTTATGAAGCTAAATGTTTCTGAGCAGATTTGTGTTGTTTAAGTACTGCCACATTACTTCACCAGTTACTCATAAGCTGCCCTGTCTTTACTCCCAAGCAGCCAAGGACACTGTAATGGCTGTTTTATCACAGTAATTGTAGAGCACACTGAAGTTTTTCTCTATTATAAGTACATTTATGGCCTGAAATGTGACCAAGGACTGGCCCAGAGGTTGTAAATCAAATGTAATTAGCAATCCTCTGCTGTTTGTGTGTTTTATTGTTCTGTGTTTTCTAGACCAGCCTGGGAAGTTGCAGCAGTTGGCTTCTCTGCCATCTGACTCCCCGCTGTGGGTCAAAATAGGTCAGCAGGATGATCTGGCAGAGGCAGAGCTCAAGTACATCGGACCGCTGACCAGAGGGAGCAGTGCCGTGTATTTTGGGGTGCAACTCAAGGTTGGCTTTTAAAATTGGATTATTTGCATTTTCAAATGTTTAAAGTAGCTTTAATCAGCAGTTTGAACTACTTGTGTGTGTTACATGGGGTAGTTGATCGTGTTGAGCCTGCTCTGTGGAGCTTTACAGTGACTTTCTGCTTGTTGCAGGTAGTTGTAGCTTAAAGGATAAAGCCCCCTCTATATTTACCTGTTCAGCATCAAACACATGAGCAGACAATAAAATGACTAAAAGACTTCCTGAGTTCTTACATTGACACAGTACCCAGAAATATCACTAGATCAATACTGATGTTGCTCTGTGGGTGCTAGCTGTGCACTAGTCAGCTACTGCATTAAAACCACCCTCCACAGCAAACAGTTACAGTTGTGGTCAGAAGTTTGTACCCACTCATCACAGGCATGAATGTCACAGTAATTTTGGGCTTTTAATGATTTCTTTGAATTGTTCTTTTTCCAGGGTGGAATGAGTGTACAGATTACATTTTTAATGACTTAAAAAAACAGGAGTTGGGTGCACAAGTTCTAATTTATTTAGGATTTTCTCTAATCCACACAGGGTCAAAAGTACACATACAGGGTCAAATGTATACACATGTCCCCACTAATGTTTGGTTAAAATCCCTTAGCAAGCTGCACCTCAACCAGATGCTTTTGGTAGCCGTTAACAAGTTTTTGGCATAATTCTGTCTGGATATGTGACTGCTCTTTTTTGGCAGAATTGGTAGAGTTCATTTAAATTGGATGTCTTCCTGGCATTGACCTGACTTTTAGACATAGTCTACAAATTTTCAAGAGGGTTGAGATCAGGGCTTTGGGAAGACTACTCCAGATGCTTAATGTTAGCCGCTTTATCCATTCCAAAACCAGTTCTGATGTGTTGTCCTGTTTGAACACCCAACTGTGTCCAAGTTCCAACCATCTAGCTGTTGATTTGAGGTGAATTTAAAGGTAGTCCTCCTTCATTATTCTAGTCACTTTGTGTAATCTACCAGGACCACTGTCAGCAAAACAGCTCCAGAGCATGATGTTGCCACCACCATGCTTGATAGCAGGGTTCTAGCCAGCGGTTGATCACCCGGAGCTGCACCATGCTGAGGTCGTCTTTCCCGGGCTGAGAATTTCACCAGTTCACTCTTGGAACTCTTCGCTATCACTGCAATTAGCAATCGGGCACGCACCCCACCCCATCGCTGATACCAGACAGATTTCTGTTCTGACGCTAGATCGCTGCTTTGTAGTATTATTTTACCGCAACTTGCAATCTACCACCGGGGGGGCAGCCAGTTTCATTCACAGACATGTGCACACATGATCTCGCAACAGTCCTGTTCACGCTTGATTTCGCATGATTACAGAGAGCAAAATGGCAACAGCTTGAAAGTGAGGGGGAAGAAGTGGAAAAGAGGAGCACAAATGACAAATTTGGGGTTCCTATTAAAAATTCCCAGGAATTCAGTATTGCCAACTTAGCGACTTTGTTGCTAGATTTGCCCTAGTGCTGCCTTGTACCTGTGAACCATTGGGACAAAGACCTATAGGCTGACCAATACCTTCTGGTAGCATGCCATTGGCAGCTGATGCTTAGCAACCTATATGTTGTTGGGTGAGACCTCCGTGGAAAGGGCTGCTTCGGGTGGATGCTCGATCAGAGTGGGATCTGGGGAATCTGGAGCTCAGTCATCTGGCAAATGCTTTTGCAGCATGCAGTGTAAGACTGTCGAGTTCTACAAGAGCTTCTTCCCACAAGCAGTCAAGATTGTGCACTCTCCTTAAATACACACAGTCATGCACTACAGACACACACTCCCACAACTGTTTGTGTACACAAACAGTTAACACACATATCCTCCAAATTGCTTCCTTTTTAACTGCTGCTGATGTGTGCAGCAGTTCAGTGTTTACATAACTTTTGTTTAATATTGATCAGTACAGAAGTTTGCATATGTCTAACCTTCTGACTTTTGACTTGTAGTTAACTAATGTTTTTGTCATATTTAGTTTTATAGTTAGCCAAATTAAAAATGAAAACTAGACTTAGACTCACTGAAATAAAACAATGTGCAGGAAAGGTCTCCCAATTTGGCCTTAATCAGTTTGACTAATTGTTTCAGCCTGCACGAGGAGGCTTTCACACATACACTTATTAAGTTTTGTCTGCTGTTATTATCTTGATGGGGAGGCTGCTGCCATCAGGGAGTGCCATTGCCAACAACATTTAGTGGGTGGCACAGTCAGCATGAATACTTGAACCCAAGGTTTCCCAACATAAAATGATCAGTGTTTTGGCTAATAGTTCAACGCCCCCAAACTATCCCTGAAAATCAAATCATAGTTTTATATACAAAATATAGACTTTGTAACTGAGTTGTTATATCAGCTGCAGCTGTCAGCGACAACTATGTGTGTGTGATCACACTGTGCTAGATGCAGACACCTGTAACTGCTCGTTTAAAAACCTTTCTCCCTCTCCGATTGTCTTCCAGGGCTCAGCGGTGGGTAAAGGACAAAGCAATGGCACTTACAAAGGCCAGAGGTTGTTCACCTGCCCCGACGCCTGCGCCCTCTTCGTCCCAGCCAGTCACATCAGGCCCCGCCAGTGGTCCAGCAACTCAGACGGACATGAGCGAGCTCGCGAACGAGAGCACCATCGCACCAGCAATGGCCACCACAGCAGCAATGGCCGCCTGAATCATCATTTTCAGCCACCACTGCAGCAACAACAACAACAACAACATCAACAGCAGCACAGCCGTCACATTAGTTTCCGCCAGAATCATCCCAACAGTTCTTCTCAGCTATCCCCGTTTAGTGTCCTCTCACGAACTGCAGAGTCAGCACCCATCACGGCTCACAACCAGGTCCAAGGCCCCGCGTCACCCCCGCCATTCCGTTTAGGCCAGCGTGTGTGTTGCCACCAGAACGACAGAGTCTCCACAGGGGAGGTGGCCTACTTTGGGCCCCTGCCGGGCCGGGGCCCATCAGGAATGTATGTCGGAGTCATTCTGGTCAGTACGACCCACGAGAGAGAGAAGTTTTTCTTTTAATTGTTTGACATACAAAGTAAGACTTTTTTTTAACTGTTAGCAAAAAATATTTGCCAACCCTCTGAAGAACTTGTGTAATATAATTTGTCCTCTTGATGAAGTTGTTCTGTCTGCAGTTTTGTGTTTGACTCTGTGGTATGTACATTAGGACACTCCTGATGGTAACTGGGACGGGAATTACAACGGAGAGAAGCTCTGCCATGTTCCTTCAAACCTCTATGGAGCCCTGCTTTCAGCCAACAAGGTTTCCTTAGGTAAAGCAACTGTTTATACTCAGTTCAGGCCTTAGTTAAATAGTTTAAGCCTCTTTTTAATGACTCTTTCAACAACTGTAACATCTGCAGTTTAGATTTTAAACAGTCACCTTAAAAGAAATTGCCTTCTAGATGGAAAAAGAAGATGGGGGGGGGGATAAAAACAGCATAGCAAACAGCAAAATCACAGCAGCATAACTATAGTGGTAAACATGCGGAGAAACATCTAACTTCTTCCCTTCTGCATCCTCAGAACCAAAGTCCCATCATCAGAACCTCACTCACAAAATTTCCAAAGCCGTGCTGAAACCAGCGCTGCCCCCGGTCACTAAATCGGTCCCCATCTCACCACCTGCCTCTGCTCCCAAGATCGCCCTGATGCCTCCTATCAAACCAGCACTTAAATCTCCCCCTCTGCCTCCACCAAAACCCACCCAGAAATCTGTTCTTCCTGCCCCGCTACCACCTCCCAAACCACAAACGACACCGACAGTGGCCACCCAGCCGCAGCACACCAACGGCACACACGGACCTGCCTCACCGCTGAGGGTTACAGATCACGGTGATAACGCAGCTGAGAACGGAGAGGCAGGACCGGGCAGCAACCTCGAGGTGGGGTCGATGGTTGAAGTGAACGACCCGCCATTGTTTGGGGTTATCCGGTGGATTGGATGGATAAAAGGGATTTCAGAGCCAGTGGCAGGAATTGAACTGGTAAGGGCACTTTCTGCCCCTTTTTTTTACAACTTTGGGTATAAAAACAGATTATAGAGTTTTCTACTAGTCTGATGGTCTCAGTTTAAATTGCAGTGGGACAAACTCAAATTATTCTTTTATTTCACTGATCAATTGAAAACAAGTACTAGTTATAACAAAATCAGTGTTTTCTTATGCTGTTAAAGTCTTGTTTACATTATTATTAAAAATGTTAGCTTTTAATTGGTTCTTGTGGATTTAATCCTTATAAAGTGTTGCAGCAGTATGGTGGCTGCAGGCGGTCTGAAAAGTGAAGCTTCTGCAGAAGAGCTTTAACGCTGCATTTTTGTTTGTTTTGTTAACTTGTTTTTTTCTTGTGTCCAGCATGAGAGAAAATTGCACTCCGGGGACAGGGCGGCTCCTCGTTGCATAAACACATTGTACTGAGTTCTGTAGGAAAATGATTCTACTTCTCACTTGAGTCATGACTTCAGTGACCGTTTTCCCAACATGTTTATGGCCTCATTAATATAACATCCATCCATCTTCTTCCGCATATCCTGTTCAGGGTCACACAGGGGCTGGAGCCTATCCCAGCTGTCATAGGGCGAGAGGCAGGGTACACCCTGTACAGGTCGCTAGTCTGTTGCAGGGCTAACAGAGAGTGAAACAACCATTCACACTTACATTCACACCTATGGGCAATTTAGAATCACCAATTAACCTAACCCACATGTCTTTGGACTGTGGGAGGAGACCAGAGTATCTGGAGAAGAGCCACACAAACACGGGGAGAACATGCAAACTCCACACAGAAAGGCCCGGGCCAAGGTGGAGTCGAACCCAAATGTCAAACCCAGACGTTGTTAGCACTGTGAGGCAACAGTGCTAACCACCATGCCACCGGGCTGCCCCCTTAATACAACATGATCATCATTTTGTAAATTATCCCCCCATTGGGAGTAAAAAAGGCAAGACTCCATTGAAGCGATGCTGAACTCTAGATTTCAAAACAGGACTTGTCAAACAAACGTATGGCACCTCAGTAGCTGTAACTACTGCTTAGTAGTAGTTGTTGTTGTTGTTGTTATCCATATATTTTAAAGACAGTAGTTACCTTATTTGGATGAAAGGGTGGAGTACTAAGTTGTCAGCTAATGATAGCTTGCTTAGTTAGTCTCCTGCATCCATAAACAGGTGCAGTGCATAGATGCACATATCAGCTAATTACTGCTAATCAATGGACGAATAAAACACTAGACCTTCATTCAAGTCTGTACTGCATAGCAAGCCATCATTTTTTTTTTGTTTTTTTTGTCAGTGAATCAAATTAGTGGAGGTGAGTCCTAGCAGGCAACGATTGGTTATAGCTCCTTGTGCTGGAACACCTGTCAAAGAGGCCACGCCTCTAACTCCAGTATACAGGTGGATGAGTTATATGCAGTAGAGTTGTTATGAAGGAGGAAACTATCCACAGAGGCGCGTACATTATAGGTTCTGGTTGCCTAGTTAACCTTCTAATGTATTTACTAACAGGTCGTTTGTCAATAAATGTTATTCTTCACTCTGGTGGTTGCTTAAGTCGCTCTCCTGGCAGTAGAGGAAAGTTTACCTTGGGACGTGCCCACTTCCCGTCGCTTATTTCACCTGTAGTTGCAGACCACCTTCTGTGGTCTCTGGTCACCACATCACTGCAAATCGCTCCTAGTGTGGATGTAGTTTAATGCTCTGGAGTTAGATATGTTGATGTAGGAACCTGTAGAGAGACTGACTCACTCTGTGAGCCAACCCCAGGTGGGCATTAGAGAAACTTGAGTTTTTGGCACTTCTGCCTTGGCTTCACTTTTCAGCTCCAGAGGCTGCTGCTTGGCTGCTTTTCTATTAATTTATTTTTTTACAGTCTGTTTAGCTGACATTGTGCTGCCATGGTGTGCATTAGTTGGTTTGTGAGTGAGCTACTATGGATTTATATTACAGTTGAAAACTGAAAAAATAATCTATAGCAACATGTAGATTATTCTGAGCATCAGTAACATAAATAGATTTCTTTCAGTTTACTGTGTTAGTGGATTCATTTTTACCACCAGCAGTTCGATATGATAACTTGGGTATGAAATGATTTTACAGCAGCAGAGTAAAGTTAGTGTGGTGTATGTGCTCGTCACTCCCCGCAGATATTATACATATAAGATTGGGGAGCGATATGTAGCTTGGTGGATGCTGGGGTGGTGGAGGGTTTGAAACAGCAGTGATGCAAAGCAGCTGCAGCACTGACATGAGATTCTGCAGCATAGTTTGACCCGCAGATAGAGAGGGTGTGTTTGAGATATGAGCTTAGGAGAATGAGGCAGGTTAGTGCGCAGGACACAGTGCAGCTTGGGTTGCCTGCCCGAAATAGCTCGCAGGCTTCGCTTCATTAATTTAATGACCTTTTCTCAGGCTCTTTGCATTATAAATGCATTTTGTCACACTGAACATTACGGTAATAAAGCCAGATCTGTGTGTGTGTGTGTGTGTGTGTGTGTGTGTGTGTGTGTGTGTGTGTGTGTGTGTGTGTGTGTGTGTGTTTCTCAGGACCAGGAGCTGTCTGCTGGAACAGACGGCAGTTACCTTGGCGAGCGTCACTTTCGTTGCCCCGCCAACAAGGGTCTCTTCGTAAAGCTTCGCAACTGTAGACGTGACTCCAGATTCCCCGCCCCTGAGATGCCTGTCAATCAAGTGGAACGATGCAACTCTATAGGTAGAGAAACGTGGTTGTAGTCTGACACCAACTGTAGGGTGAAGCTTGGATTATTCCAGAAAACCATGAGACCACCAGTGTTAATTTTGACAGCAAATTTTGATTTAGTTTTAGTCATAATTTAGTCACCTGAATAGTTTTAGTTTTAGTCTAGTTTTGGTTGATGAAATTATTGTAAGAATATAGTCGACTAAATCTACAGTCGATTTAGTGACTAAAATATAAAGGGTGTAAAATGTAAATGCTTTTTCTTCAGTTCCCTTGAATTAGTCATTATTCACACACAAAATTAAACATTTATTAAAACTTATGGAATATTATGAATAATATTAACATTAGCGTTTCACCTGCTTCCCACACACCTGATCATTAACACCACCTTATTGAGATAATACGAGTGTTTTACAGCAGGACACGCTCTGAAAGGTACAGGGCAGTGTTCAGGACTAAGATTAGGAAAGGCTGATCCACCACGGTGTGGAGATTTTCTCTAAACACAAACGCTAAACTGGGAAAAACACTTTACCCTGCATGACATTAAAATGCTTACCTTTGCATGGAGATCTGGGTGACTGGTTTGCAGATGTTATTTAAGATTTGTTGTGTTTTTACCCGAGAGAGTCGCCCCACATGTTTTACACATCATTCTGTTTGTCACAACGTCAAAGGACAAATGTGTCCTCACGTCGGCTCTTCTCTTTCTCCCTGCTGACATTGTTTACATAACTTAGTTCTATCAGAACTAAAGACAAATCACAGGCTAGTTTGGTCTTCCCGGGTTTAGCGCAAATTTGTGCAACTGTGCGTTTGATTGGATGTTTCCCTAACTTGTTCCGCCCTGTCACAAAATTAAATCAGTTCTGATTGGATGATGTCCCTGCCAAGCATTTTCGTCTCATTTTCATTCGTTGATGAAAGTGTCAATTTTGTCATCGTTTTTATCCTTTTTGGTAGTTTTTTTTTTAGTTATCGTCTCGTTTTCATCATGGAAAAAAAGGGTTGTTGACGAAAACTATGACGACAATATTTTGTCAAGAAAATTAACACTGGAGGCCACGCCTCCTGCAGTCAAGGCTCCTCCACCCCTCTGTTTCATTTTTGCAGACATTGCTGATGTATGCTGTTAAAGCAGAATTTATTATTTATTTCTAACACCATTCTGTGTGTCTGTGGCTGGCAGCCTTTGCAGAGTGGGGCAGCGAGCGTGTGGAGGACCACACTCCTCCTGTCGAGGGTGACGAAGCCCGGGAGCTCTACCGGGGCTGGAAAAAAGGCATCCAGGGACACCTCAACTCCTGTTACCTGGATGCTACGCTGTTCAGGTAAAATGTTTGAGAAAGAGTGTGAAATCTGCACCAAGAAAGAAGACTGCTGGTGTAAATATCTGGGCATTCTGTTTTAGCAGAGCTGGTTTTTAAAGGATGCATGCCAAATCTTTCAGCTAGTGCTATAGTTATAGCTCTAATATCTCTGTATATTTGCAATTTGTATACTTGTATATTGTCTTATAGTTTTTATACTTATTTGTTTTTTTTTTCTGTAAGCACGAAGTACCGCAGCAATTTCCTAATGCTGTGAACCTGTTCACCCATATGGCAATAAAAACCTTCTGATTCTGATTCTGATTCTAATTTATATTTAAAAAAAAAGGCTGATAGTGAATATGGTTATGGGGGTTTAGGCTTTTGCTTATTTTGTCTTCATATCATATGAATATGAATCATGCAAATCATGAAAACAGGGAGCTGAATGTGAGCACAATAGACTCCCTTTAATTTATAATAAGCAGAATGGACCCACAACAAATCAATCTGTTTATTTTATGAGCCGTCTGTCTGTTTCGCTCTCTCCAGTCTGTTCTCCTGCTGCAGCTCAGCAGACTGTGTGTTGTTCTGGCCCACTGACCCTGAAACTGACCAGAGCTCCAGTCAGGCTCAGGATCTTCTGCGGTGCGATATCGTCAACCCACTGCGAAGGTCTGTGCTGCTGTCAGTGTTATGTTGATTGTTGGTTTAAATGAATTGTGAGGTCTGATGGAAAACATTTTAGCACCCATTTCGTGGCTTAACTATATCAATGTCTATGTTTAACCCAGCTGTTTTCAGTGTCTGAAAAACACCAAAAAAAAACCCATGCCAGAAACTGCAATTCCTCGAGTGGCCACTTGAGACTGGCTTTAAAAATAGAGTCAATCCTCATAGGCTACGTTCACACTGTGGCCTGAAGTGACCCAGATCTGATTTTTTTTTTTTTTTTTTTTTTTTTTTTTTCTCTTTTTTTTTTCCAAATGCGACCCAGGCCACATGAATATGTGGTCATAAATCCGATACGTATCCGATCTTTTCAAATGTGACCTGTGTCTGTACAGCCAGGTCGCATTCATCCGACCTGCACGTCATTAGTACTCGACAAACGTCACTATTCTGCGTCCCGCTACGCAGGAAGAAAAACAAACTTACGTCCTCAAACACTGAGCTCGCTCACTACGTGTGACGTTATCACGTCCTCTACTGTGCATGTGGGACAGTTTTAGGTTTGTTTGCAGTTCACACACAGATCACATACGAGTTGCATATATTTGAAAATGTGAACACGCAAAAAAAAAAAAAATCGGATGTCACAAAAAAATCTGAATTGGGTCACTTCAGACTGGAGTGTGAACGTAGCCATGGACTCCCATGTTCAAATTTTTCAGTGGTCCCATCAAATGTGCTGTGTGTGGAGACCTTTTGGTAGTTATCGACGCACCTCTGCTTCATCTGTCGACTAAAACCCGGCTGAAGCCACAACAAACGTGGTCCAGCCAGTCAGTCCTAGTTTTTGTGCAACATGTTGGCATGTTGTAAATCTGTGAGATGCTTCTGAAGCGTGTGTGTGTGTGTGTGTGTGTGGTTGTGTGTGTATGTCTGTTTTTAAAGATATGGCTACGTGTGTGCCAGTAAGACCATGGCATTGAGACGACTTCTGGAAGCAGCAAACAGCGACACTGGCTTCACCAACCAGGAGAAAGGTATGTAAGCAGAAGTGTCTTCCTCCACCTGGTGCATTGCAGCAAACAGCGTTAAAGACTCTGAGGAATGCAGTCATGCTGCTCTTGTTGTTTCTGTCAGATCCCGAAGAGTTCCTCAACAAGCTTTTCCAGCTTCTCCGAGTTGAACCGCTTCTCAAGATCAGGTAGTCTTGCTGTCAGTTTCTCTATCTGTCTTTTTTTTTTTTAACCATAAGGGAGGACAGCTTCTCCTGGGACCTTGGCTCACAAATTTATTTATTTATTTTTTTTACATGTGCACAGTCACACACACACACACACACACACACACACACACACACACACACACACACACACGCACGCACCCCTGGGTTAGCTGTGTCACCAATTTGTTCTGCTGTTGCAGTGATTGGAAGTTGAATTTGGATGACGTCTTGTCATCACAGCTGCTCTCCTCCATTTCATGCATTCCTCTGTAAGAATGCAACCGGTTCGCTTTGGTTCAAAGGTCACGGAAAGTTTTATCTGGTTGTTTTGTTGTTTAAGTTCACACCGCCTAAATCTAATCAAAGGACAAGTAATTTTCAGCCTGGAGGTCAGGCAGTTTATAGACTGGGCAGCAGAAGGAAAGTCATGTGGTTCCTTGTAAAACTACAGAGATCCCACACCTATCCCGGGGGTTACATTCCAGAAACCCCCAGGATAGGTTTATAAACCCTTCCCACACTCCCATAAACCTTTCCCACTCTTACTACAACTTGAATGATGAAGATGATGAACTATGTAGCTGTGCAGTACTGATGGCGATGAAGGTGATGACGATGAGCTGGATGTGCAGACTGGATGACTGTATTTGACTTCTCTGTCATGTCTGTAGTATCCCTTTGAAGACTGGGCGCAATGTTTTCATGCTTTTCCATTTTGTTATTTGCTGAGGGCACTGTCAGAAACTCCGTGACATATTTCACCTGCCTTATGTGTATTTCAGTGACTCAAAGGCGCTCAAAGGGCAGCCTGATGGCTAAAGAGTCCACTATCATACATTTAGTGCATTCATACGAATGGCAACACCTCATCACGAATGGTAGCCACCCAGGTGTTGGCCTGGCAGAGCATCTCAAAGGAGGCAGTGCAGCATTTGGTGATTTCAAGGGTTAAAAACAATCATTATATTAAAAATTAAGTTAGTTTCTTTACTGACTTAATCTCCAAATAGAGGGATAGACATAAAAACAGCTGCAGTTCCTAAACAGTTAGTGCAATGCTCGCATTAAACCACTTGAATTAAAGGAAAACGTGGACTGCTAATGGTTGCAAGGTTGGTTAGCAAGCTGCATTCATAAGCTCTACACATGCAACACGTGTACACCCAGTAACAGACTAATAACACACTGGAGTTATATAATGTTTTTTATAAATTGGCTAATAATGTATTAAAATGTTTTGTTTTGTTTTGTTTTTTTGGCCACAGCGGCTTTATTAACAGTGGAGAGTGACAGGAAATTGGGAGGAGAGATACGGCCTGCTCAACCTCTGAGCCACCCTGGTGTCCTTAAAATGTTTTTATGAAAGGCAGAAACAAAGTGGAGAGCTCCAGTTAGTGGAGATGAGGTGTAGCAACTGGTCAGCACTTAACTCCAGTATGTTGATGTTATTCATCTGCACCTTTTTTCTGTCTGAAATGTGGAGCTCCTCCTCCCTCTCCTCTCTTTCAGATCAATGTCTCAGCAGCCGCAGGAGTGTCACCTCTATCAGCTCTTCCCGCCTCCCCTTCCCACCTCTCCCACCTCACCTCAGTCTCTCTCCCCGGTCAACTCCCCGATCCCCCTCTCCTCAGCATCATCCATGAGGGTCGCCAGCGTCCAGACCCTGCTGGAGTCCTCGTTCCTCCACTCCGGCCTCAAGTTTGTCGAGGTGACAGAAATAAGCCTGAGATTTCACATCAATAAAGGTAAAAAGGAGTCACTACATTTGTTGTGTGTGGATCAATTTCCCCACCAGGCTCCCTCCTGCCTCTTGCTGCTCATGCCGAGGTTCGGGAAAGACTTCAAAATGTTCGACGCTATCTTGCCCACACTCAGCCTGGACATCACAGACCTGCTGGACGACAGTGAGGAAAATCATAGGGAGCCATTGAGATTCTAGCAGTAATTTAGTTTGTTCCTGTTCATTTAGTATGAGATGGAATTTCAGTTTTTGTTGCCTCTCCATCCATGTCTCTTTGTAGCTCTGAGACAGTGCAGCATCTGTCAGGCTGTAGCCGAGTGGGAGTGTCTACAGTGTTACGATGACCCAGACATCACTCCTGGACATCTGAAACAGTACTGCCAGACCTGCAACATTCAGGTATTTAGTCATTTAGGTGCCAGTTTATCATTTTTAGAGACAAGTTTAAAGATGAGCTAAATTCAGCTCATTCAATGCCAGCTGGCAAGTGGTTGCTTGTCGCTGGGCAAAATTGGTCACAAAGAGGGTGCTGCCCCAAACTCCTCTTTATAATTGCTTTGGTCTCTAGCAGGTTGCCGTGCTCATTCACTTGTCATGGAAATGGCAACTTGTCTGCAAACACTTGCTAACATTAATTATCGAGATGTAAAAGTTTTGCCTTACCGGTGAAACAAACACGTTTCAGAAGGTGCAGCTTTTACTTTGAAGGCGAACATTCTCCATTTCCGGTCTGTGTCACACTTTTCACAGTTTCACTACAACTCAGTTGTTGGTTAGCAAGTGTTTGCAGACAACTCGGCGTCTTCCATGCAAACTACGGACGATCATGGCAATCAGAAAGAGGGTTTTTTGGGGTTTTTTTTGTTGCTGCACCTTTTAGCTCTTTGACCAAATCACCTAGATACTGCCAGCAACTTCCCACCAACAACTCACCCTATGACCAGTGTACACGCTTCCCTAATGACCTGCAGTTGCTACGGGGTCACTGATGCTACTTTCCCACCGCCGAGGAGCCGGTTCGCGTGCCCGTGCTCATGCTGTTCCCAATGAACCGGCGAAACGCTTAAGAACGGGCCCGCATTCCCACCGCGTTTCTGAGAACTGCTCCTTTACGTATGAGTGTGGGCGGGTCCTCGTCTGGACACGGAAGCCGAAGCGCACAAACGTGGGTGAACACGCTCTCCTTGCTTGTGCTGCAAATACATTTTACGGTCCAAACCAAACTACTGCAGCATCTGCGTGCAGCACAGAGGTAAACACAGACAGCGATTAGAGCAAGACGACAAGTACGCACTTTGTGTCCTTTTATCTGTGATATGAACTGATTAGAGCCCAACCTAATTCACAGCCGTGAAAATCGCTTCGCTTTTCTCATGTAATACACATGTAATATGGTAGAAAACTTGATGTTGAGACGGCAGAGTCACGCCCTTCTGCCACTTTCGTCACGTGTTCTTGGTTTGAGACCAGCTAGTTTGCGTGGCCAGAGTTGAACCCGTTTTTAGGCCGAGCACCGAGTGCTTCCGCGGTGGAAAACCCACCTAACGGTTCAAATTAAGGCACCGGAACTCTGTTGATGGGAAAGAGGCCTGAGTGGTCTCCAGGCCTGCATGACCGGGCCCTGAGAGAGTGTGTTATGGATTATTAGTGATTGTCTTGTATTAATGTAGTCATATGATGAGAACCATGAGTAAGACGCGTGCACAGCTAATTTAGGTCCCCTCTCAGTGCACTCTTCTGCACTCCTGGAGGAGCAGCATTCCAGTATTACCCAGCAATACATGCCTACGTAAATTGTGTTCAGGCTTAACGTTCTACATAATTAATATTGTACCTTGTGGTGAAAGTTGGGTGCCCACTAAGCCACTAGTATTTTGAGTGTCTTTTTTTTTTTTGCACTGAATAGCAGATATCTGTATTGGTGTGACGTACTCATTGTTGATGGCTGCAGCTTGCCAACTGCACACCGCCCTTTCATCAAGGGCGATCAAATGATTCACCTCATGGTGGCCGCTTCCATCTTTTATATACAGTCTGTGGTTTTTACACACTGATTTTGATCATCAGGTTCACAGTCACAGGAAACGGGCGTCCCACAGCCCAGTGCAGATAGGTGTCCCTGGGGGACAGTGGACAGGCCCTCTGCACTGCACCCGCCAGCGAATGTCTCTCTTCGCCGTGACGTGTATCGAGACCAGCCATTACGTGAGCTTCGTGAAGCACGGGCCCCTCAACACCGATTGGCTGTTTTTCGACAGTATGGCGGACCGGGAAGGTGAAAATTAATCACAATAACTGAATCATAAATTCAGCCAACAAGGGTCACGCACTCATGTTTCTCCGTGCGCTTTCATACAGGTGGAGAGAATGGCTTCAATATCCCCCAAGTGAAGGCGTGTCCCGAGGTGGGCCGCTACCTCAGCTTGTCGGAGGAGGAGCTGAGCAGAGTGGACCCCGCCTCCTTGCGGGAGGCAACTCGCCGCCTGCTCTGCGACTCATACATGTGCCTGTATCACAGCCCTGAGCTCAGCCTGTACAAGTGAACTGGAGACTCAGCACAAACACATGAACTGAAATGCCTTGTCCTCAGGTTCTCTGTCTCGTATATCTGCCAGCATAAAATATTGCACTCCAGAATATCAGGAATTAGATGAACTCTGCCTTATTTTTACCTTGACTGGTATTTTTTTTTTTTTTATTACTCCATCCTGTGACGTGGAGTCAGAACCCTGAGAGTTTGGTTCCCAGTGAGGCAGGAATGTGGTTTGTAATGCAGTTTCTTTTCTCTGTGCTGAATTTCTATGTCTCTGAATGCTGTTAGACATAAAGACTGGCCTCGAATAAAAAAATAAAAACCCAGGAGGGTTTTTTTTGTAACGCAAACACAAACTTTGCTCATCACTGGGATCACTCTCCAGTCTTGGCTCCCCGCAGCATCATCTACTGGCAGGTCTAAAATAGCAGCTGTGCTAATAACAGCCCTGAGGTTCATTTTATTTAATGTGGAACAGCCAAATTTAAGCTGGGTAAGGGTCATTCTGTTATTGGAGTTTTTTAATTACTGCTGTTTAAAACAGCTTAAATAGCAGACAATTACAGATTCATGGCCCAGACTCAATGTTCACATTTTCTGTGTAGCAGGAGTTAGTTTGTCTGCAAAAACAATGCACTTTAAACGCATTTATAAAATGGTGTTCAGTAAAGGAAAACATGTTACCAGAGTCTGAGTATAAGCCACAGTCCGTCCAGACAAAAATCAGACACAACAATCAGCTGAATTCACAGCCATACCTGCACACCTGTACTGTGCCTGTTGAACAAAGAGCCTTATTTTTAGATTAAGAGCTTTGTACACTTACCAACTTGCTGGTAAGCTCACCTGTGCCTTAGTGATGCTCTCACACTGAATAAAACCACTGTGCCTGTAACATGCAACACGTGTACACAGCTCAGTTTGCGCTGCTTTATTTACATGTCAGTTTATGTGTATATAACAGCATTTTCTGTAACTGACAGCACAGATTGCACATTGATGTTTAAACTTTTGGATTGCTTATGGGTTCTTTAATATAATCCAGCTACAAGCAATGAGATTAAAAAATTTGATACCCTTTTGTTGTCTTTTTATCTTTACTACAGCAAGAAATATTAAATATAATTTTATTTTTAACAGTTTACAAGCATTCAGCTGCACCACATCCCTTGACAACAAAATTAATTAAACAATGCGCATGTGCTCTATACACTATAAATGAAAAAAAAAAAAAGACTTAAACATACATAAAAATAAACATTTCTCAGTAGAATTTTGCTGCTGGCATGAATTTCTTATTTGTTATTTAGAAAAAATCAACAGTTTAAAAGACAGAATATTGAGTTTTCCAAATAAACTGAAACATTTTATTTTAAATAACGTAAATACATAGAGAATAAGATATACCAGCTCATTTGGCAGCCACATAAAAAATAATGTCTGGTTCAAAGGATGTGCATCTAACATATAAGTACACAAACGATCCATTAAAAACAGTTGAGAGTAAATTTTAGCCACTGACATGAATTTATTTTTTGTTAAATTATTTAGGGACTAAATAAACAATGCCAGAAACCTTTTTTTTAATGTCTTATTTAAACTAAAATATTAACTTTTAGAACCGTTTTTATTACAATGTTTAAACTATATATTACCAGCGCATTGCAAAATAATATCTGCATCAGAAAATGTGTGTAAATTACATGACATTTTTTTTTCAGGTTTTCAGAAAACACGGTAACGTTGGCAAGCATACTCCAAGGTAGTTTGGAGTATGCTTGCAAGTGCGCCTAATGCGCCACCTGGTGGAACGCCAGGCATTACAGGGCGGGTGTGGCCTGCGGACCGTATTTTGCCCACCCATGATTTAGGCAAAAATAAAATTTACATTAAAAAAAAAATGACTTAGGCCATTATTTTAGGAGGATGATAACCATAAAGACGCAACAAAAGGAGATAGGAATTTTATTCTATTTTTCTAATTTTTAAATATTCAAAATCTAATTAAATTAGAAACAAAAAAATCTGGGACTGGACAAGTTTAGTTTAATGTTTAGGGCATTTTCATTGTCAAAATTTGCACATTGATTGGTTTCTTTAAATTGAATATAATTAATTATATTTTCCCTTTCAGCATAAATAATGTGTTTATTTTATTTTATTTTATTTTATTTTATTTTATTTTATTTTATTTTATTTTATTTTATTTTATTTTAGCGGATGCATGACGCAATATCCGCATCGGCGAACTGCGTCATCATTTGGGGCCCTGGAACCTGCGGGAAAGTGTCAAGGAGGTGGATTGTAGGCTAATTTTGGCTTGGCTCGTTAAACAGATACCGATTAAAGAAACTCAGCGGGGTTTTGGATGTTTCTATAAGGTAAGATATTTTAAAATAACGGCATTTCCGCTCATTCACATATAACATGCTATCCGAGCTGCTTAGCGACGGCGTTGTGAGGCGGCGGTGAGGTCCTCCTGGTCTTCCTGTTGGCTCGTTTGTGTTTGCAGACGTACAGCTAGCACGTTATCTGGACGAGAATCGCCTAAACCGTTAGTGTGAGCTGTCGGCCACACAGCAGGAGACGGTGCTAAAGGTTTTGGCGGCAGTAATAACGGAGGGAACCGCTGCTGCGATCCCTGACTGCAGGTGCAGAGACAGCCAAGCGGTTCCGACATTTTACCTGGGTGATTTTATTTTGTCATTTCAGCCACAGAAAAAAAGAAGAGAGAACTGGCAGCTATCTCAGGACCAGGATATGAGACTGATCTGTCACAGAAACTGGAAAAATTAGGACTTTATGTTGTTTTAGGACGATTTCTCTCCCAGCATTTGCAGAGGTCTGAGTTTGCAGAATAATGTGTTCTCTGCATTGCTGCTAGTTCGACAGCTTAAAAAAACAACAAACAAACAAAAAAACCCAACATGAACGATCGTGTCAGTTCCACTTACACACCGGCTACTTTATTAGGTACACCTCTTTAGTTGCACATTAACACATTCACATGATATCAGCTCGGTGTATGTAGCCATGTAGAAATGTGATTTAAGTGACTTTGAAGGTGGCATGGTTGTTGTTGCCAGATGGGCTGGTCTGAGTATTTCAGATCTGCTGGGATTTTCCTACACAAACATCTGTAGGGTTTACAGAGTGTGGTCTGAAGAGGAGAGAATATCTAGTGAGCAGCAGTTCTCTGGGTGAAAATACCTTGTTGATGTCAGAGGAGAATGGCCAGACTGCTTCAAGCTGATAGGAAGTCAGATAATCACTCATTATAACCAAAGTATGCAGAAGAGCATACAATTCAAAACTGGACAACAGAAGGTTGGAAAAATGTTGTCTGATCTGCTGAGTCTTGATTTGTGCTGCAGCATTCACATGAAGTCTCAAAATTTAGAGTAAACAGCATGAAAGCATGGATCCATCCTGTCTTGTATCAGTGGTTCAGGCTGGTGCTGCTGGTCGTGTAATGGTATGGGGGGTATTTTCTTGGCACTCTTTGGCCCCTTAGTACCAACTGAGCACCACAGCCTACCTGAGTATTGTTGCTGACCATGATGTCCATTCTTTTATGACCACAGTGTACCCATCCTCTAACACAACATGTCAAAAAGCTCAAATAATCTCACACTGATTTCTTGAACATGACAATGTGTTTACTGTACTCCAGCGGCCTCCACAGTCATCAGATGTCTATCCAGTAGAGCGCCTTTGGGATGTGGTGGAACAGGAGATTCACATCTAACACACCTGCAGCAGCTGTGTGATGCTATGATGTGAATATGGGCCAAAATCACACAAGTCTTTGCACAGACGCTGATCTGCAGTTATTTGTGTTTCCTATCTGTACAGGTGCTTTGGTGCTTTCTGTCTCTGAGGTCCAGCAGTGCAGTTGGTTGCCATGGCGTCTCCAGGGGGACAAGGAGGAGGAGCTCTGTCAATGAGAGGCGGAAGCAGCGCCAGGAGGATGAAGTGGGCTCTGGAGCTGAACTTGGGCAACACCAGGTAAAAGGAAACTTAGTGTTCACACAGGTGCCCTGAACATTTGCACCCATCACCTGGAGGAGCTGTGAAAAACTCAGTGGTGTCCAGTCCAGAATAGTGCAGGTAACGGGTCTGTGCCATTAAGTAAATTTACATTTCAGGTACAATTTTGGCTTCTACCAGTTCTTTTCCCCATGTTTCACTTCTTACCACAATCTTTTCCTATATTTTTGCCTCCATCACTAACGTGACTGCTGTATATAGTTGAACTATAATTAAAGTTGAAGGAGATCCATTCAATTTACTATATAAGTGTTATGTAATCATGATATCAGTATTGATCAAAATAATTTTGCCTCTTCCACTAGTACTTGCTCAATTCTAGTCTACTCTACTTGGTTTCAGTCATTTTCAATTACAATTGAGTACTGCCTCAATGTGAATGGAGTCGTTATAGAAAGGTGGCCCAGAGGTCCTGTGACATCGTCTGTAAGCTACACAAACAAGAATGGTCGCTCCGTCTAGATTCTGTCGTCAGCCACCAAGCATAAAAGCGTCTCTGTTGGTTAGTGTGTAGCCATTTCCCTCATTGCCAAGTTTCAAAAACAGCAGGTTTGAGTTTTTGTGAAGGAGTTGCTCTCATGACTCTGGTGACGCCACTCCCTGGCCAATCAGTGGCATGCATTCTGCTGACATCACATTTTCGGATCGATTTAGGCTCGCGTCCTGGCCAAGTAGGCATTAAAAGTGCCTGTTACCAGGTACGACCGCCTAATGGAAAATCCCGAAAACCAAGTCGAGCCGAGCTGTTGCTAGTGGAAAAGAGGCATAGGTGTGACCACAGCAGGTAGCTCTGGATCCTCTTCCTGGCATAACTCCAAAGGGGATTTGTGTGTGCGGCTGGAATCAAACAATCAACCTTTTATTTGGAGCCACCCACATTCTTGTTAAATGAAACAGATCATTTTTGGGATTGAGATTGAGTGCGTGCTGCTTGTGAGGAAGAACTCAGAGCAAATCCAGTTTCACTTTGGTTATCTCGAATTCTGGAAAGTACGAGTATGTGGGCTTTACACTCTTGCCTTCAGTGGTTTGTAACACTGAAATACATTAATTGGCACAGCTTTTTAATCTGTTTGTTACTTTTCCCACTGCAGGAGTCGCAGTGACCGGCAGGGCGGTCAGGGAGACGTGGTTTACCCCATCGGCTATTCTGAGAAACCTGTCCCCGACACCAGCATCCAGGAGACGGACAAGAACCTGGTGGAGAAGGTGAGGAAAGTTTCAGATACATGCATATGTCTCCATGTTTAAATGGCACTGGTTAAGATTTCTATTCATCTTGCATCCTACAGCGGAGTAGTCCTCTTTGGAGGCTCGCTTTCCACCACTGAAAAACTGAGTTATTTTGCCAAAAACAAGTCAAACTTTTTGGTTATTATCTCAAAATTTTGGCGTACTAACTCAAACTTGTGAGAAAATGATGAGAACCTGCTAGTTAAGTTGAAATTTTGAGATAATAACCTGAATTTTTGACTGATTTTTGGTAAATGTTGTTTTCCAGTGGAGGAAATAAGCTTCCACACTCAGCCACTTTTGCTGAATTGTTTTGTATACAGTAGACACATAAGGAGAAACTGTAAAATGCATTTTTAAGCCACTTCCGCATGGAATCAATCACACAACTGAACAAAAGAAAGAAAAAAGGATGTGCTGTGAATGTTATAGAGAAGTTGCCTCATTAAAAGACATTTGAGTGAAAATTAGTAAAACAAAAAAGCTGACATAGTTAATTCTGTCATGTATTCAGTTACCAGTTTGTTTGTTTTTTTTCATTTTTCAAGAACACATTCATCTGAAATATGAGAAAACACGTCTCTGTATTAAACAGTGCACTTAAACAACACTCTGTGATTTCAGCCTCCATTCAGCTGTGATGCTCATGGGCGTGGACAGTTGTGGGGTTTAGGTGCATCTCTGCACTCACATGGGGTGATAAACGAGACACTGGGGAGTTTATTTCCCAGCCAAATCAAAGCATACGTTTTATTTTTTATTCTATTCTATTCTATTCTATTTTAAATATGCTGTCAGAATTCTTTCTAGTTGGCAAAAACAAAAAAAATGTGCCCAGATGTGCTGCTCGGTCTCAGCCTCGTCCTTTGTCCTTCCTGTCATGCAGCGCTGCTGGGACGTGGCGCTCGGGCCCTTGAAACAGATCCCCATGAACCTGTTCATCATGTACATGTCGGGCAACACCATCTCCATCTTCCCCATCATGATGGTGTGCATGATGGCCTGGAGGCCCATCCAGGCTCTCATGTCCATGTCTGCCAGTAAGTACCAGCATTCCGACATGTTTACCTTTATGTTCCTGACAGGACGCCAACTGCTTCTTTCTTCCTCTTGTCCTCTCCTTCTCAGCCTTCAAGCTGCTGGAGAGCTCCAGCCAGCAGTGGCTCCAGGGACTCGTCTACCTGATCGGAAACCTTCTGGGCTCGGCGTTGGCCATCTACAAGTGTCAGTCGATGGGCCTGCTCCCAACACACTCGTCTGATTGGCTGGCATTCATAGATCCACCGCAGGTAAGGTCATAAATGTGCAGCATTCACAAATGGTTCTTCATATTTTGGCTACTTAAAACTCATTCACACATAAACAGCGAGCTGGGAGCTTCATGGGAGCATAGCCTCATTATCTTCTGTGTATGAACAAAAAGATAATGAGGCTATGCTGGCACACAGGAGAAGGAATTCAGTTGTTTCATGACATAGCAACACTGGAGAGTCGACCTTATTTTACTTCCTGGATCATACACAGCCCAGTTTGATCCTGAGAGGGCTGGACTGTTAAAACTGTTGCATGATGATGATGATAACTGTTCCTCTTTCTTTTAGTGTAAATTTAAGTACATTCCCATTTATAAAACTGATGCTGAGTAGCCTGAGATGTCTTCAGAACAGTACGTCTCAGTTTGTCCACAAAGACCGATCCTTGGACTTGAACCTCATTAAATTACATGAAGGTTTCTGCAGCTCATTACCCAGAATTTGTCCCATCATTAAAAAAAAAAAAAGAATATTTCTGTTCATTCACAGAAAAATATTCTTTTTATTAGGAAAGCTGTAATTTAATGATTTGTTTATGGTGGAAAAAACAGGATTTTCTCTTCTTTGATAGAATGCTAACAGTAAAAACTCCTCATTGTTTGACTATTATTTCCTGATTAGGACAAGAATGCAGCAAAAGGTTCAAAGATTATGCTGTCCTCCTCCTGCACGTTTAGCAGATAAACATGAACAGATGCTGCTTGCTGTTGAAGTAGTTTTATCTGTGCACTGGTTCCCTTAGATGTTAGATATCAAAAATGTATTATTCACGCGGAGCAGCTCAAACTCTGGAGAGTCCGCAGCTCATTAACCAGCTGCTAGCAGCTGAAATCTCCTTTTTTTTTTTTTTTTTTTTTTTTTTTTTTTTTTAAATATCAGCAGTCAGTTGCCAGTTTGGCAGGTTTCATTGTTTCAAACGCTGTTTATAAAAGCTGTCTGTGTAATGTGAGTAATTTAGGGGGTTATATTAGGTCTATAGGTGAAGCAGAGCAGTGATATCATTGACACTGATATATATATTTATGTATATAGTGCTTATGTATATGTGTATAGATTTTTGCTATTTTATTTTATTCTATTCTATTTTAGTTTTTAGTTTAGTTACTTGTTCTTACTCATCCTTTTCATTTTTTCTCTGTATTGGGCTGCTGTAATGCACAAATTTCCCCGTCGTGGGATCATTAAAGTTTTATCTTATCTTATCTTATTTGCTGTGAATCTTTTAACAGATCACAGGTGAGGGTGTGTCTGAGTGTATTTAATGTTACACTGTCCATCTTGATGGGTGAGTGATTAAGTGAGTGAAGCTTTTTGTGTTTTCTGGGTTTTTGGCTTCTCTCTAGCATCCTTTAAATGTTTTTGACTGCTGAACTACTGTTTCCAGCTCAGTAGGGGGCAGGATTTGCTTAGCTTGGTCATGGAAGTAACCTTGCATTTGCAGTTGAGTTTATCTCTTTTTAACTTGCATATAGCAGGAACAGAAAATAATGAGTCTCTTACCTTATAGCAATTTTCCCATTTTCTGCTGTTTTGATAAAGAAAAAAGTTCTTTTATACATAAAAGCTGTTTGCATGCAGTGGAGTTAAGCTCAATTTTCTTTTTTTTTCTTTTTCTTTTTTTTGTTCTTAAAAGAAAACTGTCAAAACTGACCACTGTGCAACTGATGAGTTTAAACACAGACATTAAAAATGCTGTGTGTGTATTTACGAGCCATTTTAAACCATCAATCACATCCATTAATAAATCGGGTTTTTTTTAAATGCCACTGAAAGTGTATTAAAGGGGGAAGTTCACCGCACACCATGTTGTAGATGATGGTTGTTGCTGAATGACAGACTCCGGGTTGCCCAGGTAAACCTCACGTATATTTCCCACCCTGTCGTATGTCAGTCAGCAGCGTCCTTTGCTCTCATTGGCGGGTAACTGTCCCTGGTGCGACATATGGCTGTCCTGAAGCAGTCTTAGGCTTGAGCTCTTTCTACAACCCATGAAAATTCATCTCTACATCACTGTCCTCCACCCGGTGGTCTCAGGTCCGCCCTCTTTTACTTGCCAGCAGGGGTCCATATCAAAGCAGCTTTTGGAAATCTCCACCCATGTATAAAGGAGCAGCTGAAAGTAGCTTACTGTGACCAGTTTCACCTGGTCAGCGAGCAGCCTTCAGCAGCCACCCCCCCAACCAGTTGGGGAATGCACATTTATCATTAGTAATCCGAGGATGCCAGACGGTTGCTAACCAGTCTCCAGGCTTGTGTAACTGAGGCCTTGGCAGACAAGTTAACTTGTATACAAGTTAGAAAACAGTCAAAATTGGTCCTAATTTAACTAAGGCGAAATATTGCCCACAGAAATATTGTGGGTACCAATACACCACTGATTTTAAAAAGCTCTGTCAGCCTACATGTATCCACTCATTTTCTAGCTCAGAATACTGCAGGCTTGTTTTGGTTCCTGTCACAGAGAGCAATGCGCTGCCAGCTGCGTAAGAGCTTAAAAGCAGCAGTTAACTGCCATTGTAAATTAAGTAAACATGGGTAATTAGTTTAACTGAATAGTATTTTTCTGCAGTAGTTGGTTCTGACCAGCAAGGCGAGCAGCGTTGCTGTGTGTTTCCTCTGCCGCAGTTACTCCTGCTCAATGTACCCATGTTTGTCTCCTCAACAGCGGATGGAGATCATGGGAGGAGGGATGGTGTTGTGAAGAGGACCACGTGTGCACGCAAAGGATTGAGCTGTTGACCTTCAGAGGTTAGATACTGTACATACTCCACCGAGGCCGCCCGTCACAGCTGAGATGGAAGAAAATCCAGCCAGCTGGCTTTTTCCTGTCCTCAGCAGATCCAGACTCCACCGCAGCAGTTAAAACAGCTACGCCAGGGTTTTATTACACACACATACGCACACACACACACACACACACACACACACTTATAATTTGCCTTTTATCAGAGAAATGTTACTTCCGCCAGCTGCTCTGCTTGTGTTTGTCATCACCTCTGCTGCTGTTCTTTTCTTAAAGTCTCTTCATAACATCTTCAAAGCCAGCGGATCATCATATTTACTACTGTTGTACTACTGTAATTATATTTCCACATGAAATTAACTTCACGTGTTCACAATACAAGGTTATTTGTGAGGTTTTTTTTTTTGTTTGTTTGTTTTTTGCAGGGTAATCATCACTAAAAGCAGAACATTATCTATAATTCCTGAAACTTGTGAAGCATTTCTGATGAAGTTTCTGTTCAGTAGAATACTCCCCCCCCCCCCCCCCCCCCCCATCTGTCATTCAGTTTGTTGTGCACGCTTAATTTTCTCAGCATGAATTCAACATTGCTACACAGCAGCATTTACTGACCTGTTTTAATTTATAGGTCTGTTTAATTTATGCAGATTTTTTTTTTTTCCCCTTTGTAAATGTTCTATGAAATAAAGCCTTATTGGTTGAGTTCAGATGAATTTTCAGTGTGTGATTATTTTTGCAGAGGTTTGCTGGTAAGCTGAGTTTCATGAAGATGTTCAGTGGCGTTAAACAGAAACCTTAAATTAGGTGTGAAGAAATGGAAACCGTGCCACTCTAGAGCTTCTTGGGCAACATGGTGAAATTTGTTTAGTCAGTTATCAGTTTTCAGCCATAACCACAAGAGTTAGGTGTACTATCTCAAAGTGATATGATTACACACTGTGTGTAGGGTTGAGCAAGAGGATAATACACATTTGAAGGCGTGGCTCATGTGACTGTTGACTGCACACCTCCATCAAAGGCTGGAAATTTACTCCATGCCATCTGTGATCTGATCCGAGTCCAAAGCTGTGAATCTGGTTTAGTTTGTGATATCTGAAATCAAAAAGTCTCCTTATCGCAATGCAAAATGTAAAGAATAGCTCTAAAATTTCCTGGTTTTATATCCGGAGCTACTACAAATGTTAATGGCTTGTAAGTTGGGCCACTTTGGTCAAATTTTCACAGAAATCTGTTATTAATGTTTTCAGTCATCCTGCTAACAAATGAACTGAATGGACAGAGCTAACAAAGATATTCCTTTAGTATGCACTGATCAAAAAAACCAAACAGGATAACACAAAGTTAAACTTCAGGGATATCAGCCTGTGTCCGGTTAGGAAGCAGAAACCACTGCAAATCCATTTCACCTGCTTTGGTGCAAATGAAACCACTGATGGGAGCAGATACTGGTCCCGCTGCTGGGTTGAAGTCGTTCTGCAGCCCTGTCCAGCTTTCCTCGTGTGACGCCCCGTTTACTGGCATCTTCTTGGCTCGTTTGAGAGCTTTCACTTCAGGTGAGCTGAAACTGAATTTGAACTTCTGCCTCTCTCCAAACTTTTCCATTCCATGAGTTTCTACGTGTGGGTGTGGATTTATTCCACAGCGGGAGGTTAGTATCAGCAGGAACACCCAGAAGAGAACAATATCAGTCAGGTGTGACAGAAACCCGAGAGCTCGTGAGGAAGACTGACAGCTTCTGGTAGTCTTAGGTAAATGAATATGAAAGCTTTGTTCAAAAAACAAGAAATATATAACATTTAGTTAATCATAGGTTTCCTTACCCTTTATTGACATTCCAACACATGTAATCACATGAGGTGAAGTGAGATTTTGCACTCAGATCCTGTTTAAAAGCCAGCAGGAATGAGAATACACAAGCATAAAAACATATTTATAGTGTCAGTATAAATAAAATGTTCAAAAAAAGTGTGCGCTGGAGAGTGCAAAGACACGAGTGCTTTCTCATGTTTGTTTACAGCAGAGAACCACCGGAGTTCAGCAGGGCTGGTGGTTCTGGTGTGGATGCTCCGCAGCCTCCTGGCTGAGGGGGGCAAACAGTGCGTGTGGGTGGGTAGGACACAGGAGGCCCTTTGCTGCCAACAATCCCCTGTGCAGCTCTCACCCCCTCAGCAGAGCCTTCTACTCTGCCACGGAGCTGCTGCCGTGCCACACAGGGATGCAGGAGCACAGCATGCTCTCCACCACCCATCTGTAGAATAAGATCAGGACTGAACTCCTGCTCGCCTCATCCTCCTGAGAAACTAATTTACTTCTGATGTCTTTAGAGGTTTGAAACAGGCAGCGTGATTGTAAATGTTATTTACAAGACGGACTGATACTTGTACAGCATTTCTACTTCTACTCCTCTTTGCATTTTTTACTACCAACTTCTTTCACCCGATCTCACAATCCTCTTATTCTGTGTCTAAATGGCCACTTTAACATTTACACGCTCCAAATTAAGCGTCAGTAGATTGGTAGGCAACCGGCTCTCCTTCACACTGGTATAGACTGTTTGTTGCTTTTAGTTAAAAGTTAACAAATTGATGTTGTTTGTTTACATGTTAAACACAACAAATGATAAAAAGAAAGACTGGTAAAAATCTGGAAATTGGAAATGATAAGATACTAAGAAGAGACAGTATCCTGATCTGAGTGGTGGTTATATACGTGCAGTTTTTATGGTTGTGTTTATTAAAGTTAATTTAGATGTTTCAAAATAACTTTTGACATAAGTGCCAAGATGGCTGCCTAGTGGAAAGACTTCTCAAGGACTCTGCTGAGTGAAAGCACACAAATCACCAGCAGCTCACAATTCTGACTTAGATGACTTTTTTCTTCTCTTTTTTTAAACCATTGTAAGCTAACGCTTCATTTGTCACATTTTCTCTCTCTCTGTCTCTCTCTCTCTCCCTCTGTCTCTCTCCCTCCGGGCACAATCGGGCTTCCACACATACTTTCGGACCTGCTGGTCCTGTCTGACCCTGCGGCTGTAGTCGCGTTGGGTGGGCCGGGCTGCGAGCGTCCGGAGGGGCGGGACGGGTGAGAAGAGGAGAGGCTTCAAATGGGGCTGCGTGGCGTGTGTGTGCGTTTCGCCATGTGGAGGAGAGCAACCGGAGAAGTTGGTTTTCAGATGATTGGCATTTTTGTTTTTGCTGCGTCAAAAGAGCTCACGCGAGCGTGTCCTTTCTCCCCATTCTTTAAAGGCGCGAGGCACGTTAACGGACTTTTTATTTAAAGTGAAAAATAAACCCGGGGAACTGACAGCTGTCTGTAGCTCTGTTTTTTTTTTTTTTGTTTTTTTTTTTTTTTTTTTATCTTTAACCCCTCAGCGACAGAGGAGTATAAATTACTTTTCAAGTTTTAAAAGTAGTTTTTTTTTTTTCTTAAAAAATAAACTTTTCCAGTTTGCTTCGTCGCCATGGAAAGGATTGACGACGGTTACTTGGCAACGCAGGAGTATCCACATCCATTCGTTCACAAAGTGAAGCTGACCAGGGCGCAGAGGATCCGGGTAACGTTCAAATATATCGATTTAACATTAAAAATAAAGCAGAAAGACGCATGTAAAAGGTTTTATTTTACTGGACCTCATTCGTTAAAACATTGACTGCTTACAGCATATGGTGACTTATCTAGGCTGAACAGAGGAGTGAGTTACCAAAAAGGTTTCAGTGTTTACAAAGTGTTTGGTAACAACACTTCCTTTCTGGGGCTCCTCTGATCTCCCTTTCCCTGTAGTTTTCCTAAAATTTCCTCCATTTTTCTCATATTGGCCCGTACTTCCGACACCAGCATCCATAAAAGAACAGTTTAGTCTGTCTCAGTTCCCAGCTGCTCTGAGATCTGTAAGCAAATGAGCCATAAATGCTTCCAGCACAGTCAGGCGAGGCTCATGATGGGAACAACATACCATAGAGTTGCTCAACTCTGGCAGACTTATCAATGGGGTTGGGCAACATGAAATATGATTTTTATTAGTAAGTGGATCCGGTTATGCCAAACGTGTGCAAAGTTGCATGCTAATCTGCTCATTACTAATGGTGAAGGCATTTGAGTGTTCCCTTCATACACAGGACAAACGTGTTCACAGGTGAAGAGCTGTAATCTTAGTTTTATTTAGTAACTTCAGACAAAAATTGTAAAACCACCAAAGAAAAGGTGGTACTGATTTATTCCCAGGGTCTGCTAAATCAGGGGTTTTCCTGGCACAAAATGGGTGTTTTAGTGGTTTGACTATGAATGTAAACAAGATTCGTCCATGCACAGAGGAGGCACCTAGTCTGTGACATCATTTGACAGAAATCTGTGCATTTTACTTCCATTTGTAACTTTTTTAAGCAAAAATGTTCACTGGGATTCACAAATTAAATTATAATTATCACCGTGCTGTTGATTTTCCCTTTGTGTTGTCTAAAACCTCTTTGGTGGGTGCTGGAAATTTGTAAATCAGCTAAAGTTTGTTATTTAATGATTAAAATCACGCAAAGTCCAGTTTTAGAGCAGTATGAGATTTATTGTGTGATTTAATGTGTGATTGTGCATTTTGTTTATCTTCCTATCCCACAGGGTATCATCCTTGGCAGCATCCTCTTCCCTATACGCGTCACCTTGGCAGTTCTTTGCTTCCTCATAATGTGGCCTATTGCCCGGCTACGGCTGGCCGGCCTGTCCAAGGAGGAGCGCTCCAAACCCGTAGAAGGCTGGCGGCGCTGGTTTTTCCACCCGATCATCTGGCTGCTGAGCCGAGCTGTGTTCTTCTCCCTGGGTTTCTTTTGGGTTAAGGTCAAAGGTCGCAGGGCGGACCTGAAGGAGGCACCTGTGCTGGTGGTGGCCCCCCACAGTGGCTTTCTGGACATGCTGGTTTTGTGCCCAACCCAGCTGGCGACGGTGGTGTCGAGGTCTGAGAACACCAGCCTGCCAGTCATAGGAGGTAAAGAGGAGTGGCTGATGACTGCCCCTCCCTGAGCCTGGTTCTGCTGGAGGTTTCTTCCTGTTAAAAGGGAGTTTTTCCTTCCCACTGTCACTAAGTGCTGCTCATAGGGGTCATTTTGACTGTTGGGTTTTATCTGTAATTATTTGAGGGTCTCTACCTTACATTAAAAAACGCCTTGAGGCGACTGTTGTGATTTCCACTACATAAACAAAATTGAATTGATGCCAATGCCAGCTTTTCTGCCGACTCATGATGATATCATTAAACATGAGGGCTTTAAGCGTGAACTTGCTTGTTTACAAATCCAGTTACCCGTTTATCCAGATGGCATTTTATCAAAGGTAAAATCTTTGGCTGGTTAATCCACAGTGTTTGCATACAGCCTGCATGAGCATCAGAGCTAAAGATTGCTACATCTTTATCCTTTTTCTTTTCTTTTTTTTTTTTTTTTTTTTTAAGTGTCTCGTCCTACTTTCCATATATCTGAATTATTTCCTAGAGTTGGGAGGAAAAAAATCAAAACATGCTTTGAAAAAATGACCACTGGAGCATTCCCCCTGACAAAACCAAAGTCCTGAAACCATGATTTCATGAAACCTCTTGGAGCTCTTAGCTCTTATTTTGCCTTTATTTTGAAGCATTATCTAAATTCACTTCAATTTTGCTGGTTAAAAAAACTGCACATATAGAACAACCAATTAAATCTGATGAACATGTAAAAGGTTTGCTGACTTTGCACCCAAAATAAGGTTTTAAGAAAGCTTTTCTCTCCCCTGGATGTTGTACGTTGCTGTTTCTCCCATAGATTTGAGTTCAGGATACTTGCAGTGCTGTGTCTCTCACTCTTATGCCTCTGACAAAACTTAGCACTGACGGCTGCAGCCAGGCAGGATTTAGCCACTTGTTCGTCTCACGTGCCTGGATGGCATAATATTTTTCTGTGCTTTGGAGGTATTCACAGTGCAACGTGCTGATAAAGGCAGGCATTCTCTCTCAGGGTTCCCCCACCTATCATACAAGCAATCCAGAGCAATATTTGAAATTGAGCAGTTAGAGGGGAGTAAAGGCATGTAAGGAAGTCCAAAGATAAACAAGTGGCCCACACCACTGGCTCCTAATCTGCTCTGGTGCTTCCTGTCAGGCTGTCTTGCTTTCTGGTCCTGACACTCATTCTTTTTTTTTTTTTTTTTTTTTTTTTTTTTTTTTATAAATTGTGTTTCAGCTCTGCTGGAGTTCAACCAGTCTGTGCTGGTGAGCAGGAAAGATCCGGAGTCGAGGAAAAGGGCCGTCGCTCAGCTCAACGAGAGACTGACCTCCAATGGCTACTGGCCTCAGGTGAGGCTACCAAATTGTCCGGTCAGACATTAGAGATTAGAGGAATGCAAAACCTATTAAAGATGATCTTTAATTGTAAATGGTCCATCTGGTTTTGACTGTTTGAGGTGGTTTTTAAAAAAATCTCTATTTTGGCACAAGCAAACGTGTGAGAAGTGGACTTGATGGAAGAAGAGGGAAATGATTCACTTTTCCGCCTCACGGGAATACATTTATTTACATTTGCGTCCTTAATGACAGTTTAAACACTGCAAAAGTCACCTCAGGTCAGTTGTTATGGCTGCTACAAAAGGAGGGATGCTGCATTATTAACAGAAAAGTTAAATAAAAGTGTAACTAAAAAGGTCTTGTGTTAGGAATGAGGAGAGCGGGAGGGCAAGAGACCTCAGGACGACCACACCTTTGTGGCAAACGGGCTCAAGGAGATTGTCCACAAGGTGCTTAAATAGAAGGTGGTTTATTTAAAAGTGAACTAACAAAACACAAACACCAAAGAGAGTTCATGGCAGGGGAAAAGGGAAAACAGCCTTAAGCTGTTCCTCACCACAGTCTGATCGGTGTGAGCTGGCAACACTGCCATTGTCACCCAGTAAAACTGTCTCCAAGACAACAGCAGGAGGGGCGGCACAGACATGGTGCAGATTTCTCTGGAAAAGTACAGAGCGTGTTAAAGGCCTACAGCAAGCAGATTGTGCTTTTAAGGTTGTTTTAGCAGCCCTTTAAATAGTTTCATGAAGGCTGAAGCTCACTTTCTGCAAGCCTCAACTCGCTGCTTCTCTTAAATTTCTGCCTAGATGCTGATGTTTCCCGAGGGGACCACGACTAACGGCTGTGCTCTCATCAAATTCAAACCAGGTGAGTAAGAAACAAATAGAACAAACAAATAGAAACAAATGCGTCACTCTAGCCCATTTTTTTTTTCTCAAATGTCTGGAACAGAGCATAGTGCTTTTTTTTTTCCAGCTGTTTGAGCAAATCTCTTGGGAATGAACAGCATGAGTGTGAAGGGTGTAGCTGCACATTGTTTTGCTGCTGAGTGATTAACTTCTCCCTCTTCCTCCACTCTGTCTCCATCTCTGTCATCAGGTGCATTCCTGGCAGGAGTTCCTGTACAACCTGTGTTGCTGCGTTACCCCAACAAGCTGGTGAGTAAAACCATAGATGTGTTGTTGATGACAGCAGACGCCTTTAATACAGGGCTTACCTCATATGTCAGCAGCCTGTATTGGCTCTTAAAGGGATGGGTTTAGAGTCATGGGGCGGTTACATTTATGTTTCCTTGGGGCTTATTCAGGCACACGTACATGTGAGACCAGACTCTATCAATTATAGGTCCAGTAGAAGCAGAAGTTTGACTGTTAGGGGAGGTGTTTTGTCCATCAGAGCATTTTTGTCTGCTAAAAATAGTAGGCACTCTTCTTAAAACCTGCCAGCTGAGATGCTTTGCTTGCTATGACCACTGCAGTACAGAAGCTGGATGTAGCCAGTGTGAGTTGTGATTGACAAGTTGTTGTCTGATGGGCATACCCTGGATATGTCTCCTTTCTATCGCTATGACATGAAAGTAGCTATTGAGCCAATGAAATCCTCAGAAAAAAAGTAAGCTGAGGTCACAGGCCGAGCAAGCCGAGGAGACAAGTTTAAGGTACTTCTACAGTGGCTTCACTTTTCAGGCCCAGAGGCTGCTGTGTGGCTATGATGTGGCATTTTTATGCAAATAGGAATTCTGGGATCACAGCTCCACCTTAGTTTTATGACACACTTGACGCACCTGTTCATCCACACAGAGATCAGTGCCAGGGAGGTGGTATTTGGGTACATGGCCCTCAAACATTATTCCAAATATCCGTGAAAGCAGCAGGTTTGTTCACAACCAAACCTGACATTCCAATTGTTGACAATTAAAGTGCAGCAGTCTCAGGAAGGAGGAGGGAGGAAAACACTGAAAGGGGAGCTAATCATTCATGATGTGGTTTTACATTTAATTTACATGATAGTGTGTCCAGTGCAGATATCAGAGAGCTGCACCGGCTGTTTTTGCACAACTTGTCTACTGATTTGTCCTTGCAAATGTTCAGGAGGCTCACACGGGTGTTACAAGTGAAAATGGAAACAAATTAATGGAAACACCTAATGAAATCAGACAAATAATGCCTTCTGTTGCTCTAAAAGAGCTTCATCTAATCAGGAAAATAAGAAAAAAAAAACACATTTAAGTGAATGCTGCACTAGTAAATTTCTGATATTTTTGATGTTTTCGCAAAGTTGCATAGCCTGTATAGGCAGCGTAGCTCGGCTTGTTTAACACTTACTTTGTGCGACAGTATTTACTGTCCGTCATTTTGGTCACGTGTTCCCCGTCACTTCCTCGGCCGTGGATCTATATGTGTTTGTGTGTTTGCGCACACTGTCCTGTATTTTAATCAGTTGGGGTTGGGTTTCTGAGCAAATATTACAGTGTTTGCATACTGTGTCCTGTCAAGGTGTGTTATGCCTGACTGGAATCATATATGCTGTTTAAAAAGAGAAAAAAGTAAAAGCCTCCCACTTTAATAACAGGCAGAAGCAACATGAGAAAATTTTTAGTGTGTGTGTGTGTGTTGTTTACTTAAATCTGTTCTGTCTCTTCCTCAGGATACTGTTCGTTGGACATACAAAGGCACAGCCTGGTGAGTTCCTTCATTTCTTTATCTGCACATCTGTCAAACCTGTTTAATGCCAGGCTTTTATTTAGAGGGTGGAGGGGGCAAATCTGCACTTTTTTTTTCTTTTTTTTTTTTTAGGCGTCACCCCCAAAATAAATAAAAAATATGTTGCAACTAAGGGTTAAGGTCTGCACAGTATTTGGCTTCAAGTAATAATTTCAGACTTAAAATATTTATTAGAGGTGGGTGAAAAATTCGCTACAGCATAGTACTGTCAGATTTTGGGAGGATATTGTATCGACACATGGACACAATGTTTTGTTAAATAAATTAAAATACTTTGGGAATACCCTGAACGAGTGGGCTCATCTCATGCACCACCATCCTGAGAGGACATTAGTGAAGCAAACTTAAACCATCCAACACTCACAAAGTGGCCTCCTAATTCAGAGCTCATGGCTCATCCACACCAGTAAAAATAGGACAGCATCCTCCTTGTATTTACAAAAACAAATTGGTGACTGTCTGGTGATTTTTATCAAAAAAAAAAAAAAAAAAAAAAAAATATATATATATATATATATATATATATTTATCATCCAGCGACCAATTGCAACTTGTGTTGACCCCATTCAGTCATAGACTGACGGCAGACTGACTAGTCGTACAGCAGCACTTACTGTATGGCAGGTTTTAGTGACGGTGTTGGCATGCTTGATGATCTTGATGAGATAACTTTGTCTGGCACTGACACAGTTTAACTTTGAGGGCATAATTTGCAGTTTAAAAAGTGATAAATCACAATATACAGTTGTGCTCAAACGTTTACATAACCCGGCAGAATTTTTGCTTTCTTGGCCTTTTTTCAGAGATTATCAATGATAACACAAAAACATCTTTTCCACTCGTGCTTAGTGGTTGGGTGTTTATCAATAAACGGTTTCACCCGTTTATTGGGTGAAACCATTTACATAGCCGGGGTTTGTAGACTTTTGAGCACAACTGTGTGTTATTGCAATACTCAACATATCGCAAAATATTAAAAATCGCAATAATATCGTATCATGGGGTGTTCGATAAATTGCCTTCCTAGAGCAATTTAAGCTCTGATCAGTGCAGATCGCTGTCGCCTGTGACCAAAAGGTCAGCAGGTTCCAGTAATACGAAGCATGTTCAGCATACCTAGGATGTCTATCTTTGCTGGCTTCACTTACCCTAACATCTACAGTCAGGATAAGCAGTCGTACGAATGTGGTTATCCACTCAGTAAATCTAACTGTGAGCACGTTCACATGAAAAAGGTGGCGCTGGCGGTATCTGACCAATCACAAAATTGTGTATGTGTACTGCCAGCAGAGCAACTGATTTATTTTATTTTTTTTTTTTTTTTGAAGCCTGGAAGAAAAGCAGGCAAAAAGACTAATAAGCTTATAAAGAGATAACATTAATATTGAGCAGAACTGAGTTCATCTTATTGGTGTGGCCCTCCACAGCAGTCCCAGTTTCTCATGTGGCCGCTTGGGAAAATTAATTGTCCACCCCTGATCAGGGAAAGACAAAAACTCGAGGCCCTCCTCCTTTCTGTACACAGAGGTGTGAGGGATCTTCCAGGAATGGTGATGCTGTTTTCCAGAGAATTGATTGGTCAGTAAGCAGCGATTTCATACCTGTCGATTTCTAATCTCAAACGTAACCTGCTGCAGACCAGCACAGGTTGCCATGGCGATGTACCCCAATTAGAAGTGAACCGCCTCCACTGGGGGGTTACCTGGATAAGCCCCTAGTCGGATCAGGTTTCTTTCCTGCTACTGGTAACATGTAACCCAGTATTACCTGCCTTCCTCGGTGGTTGGTGTCTAAACCGCTCCCCCACCAGCTTTTTTGCTGGTGAGTAGGGTTACATGACACCCACCAGGAATAAAAACAGGACCTGACAAAGGGCAGATGAGCTCATCCGAGGCGAGGGCCATCATGTCCCCACACTGCCTTGTAGGAGTAAGGCTAAGGGAGTAAACCCTAACAGAAAATCTACATCCTGTGGTACTTGCTGGACATCTTGGTCACCCCTTGCCTCTACCGTCGATTCTACAGGACTAAAGAGGAGTCCTCGACCTACAGCAAGCATGCTCTCTTTAATAGTTTGCCCAGGTTTACGTGCAGAAGGTATGGTTAGGATGTTTGTTGTTAAATCTCAAATCTATTTTATTAAGTACAAAGGTCAGGATCTATGAGGCCCCTGTTCTCTCTGTTTTGTTATATGGGAGTGAAACATGGCCAGCCTATTGTAGTCAAGAGAGTCAGCTCAACACATTTCACCTGAGATGCTGAGGGAAGATTGCTACAGAAAGCGAGCGAGATAAAATCCCAGACGTCCACGTTCTTGACATATGCAGTTCAACAAACCTGTTCACCATTCTGCACGTGCACCGCTTACGATGGCTGGGTTATGGTTGAGATTCATTTCAAGAAAGGAAAGGTTTAGCAATTGTCCATTTATGAAAAATATGAAAGCCATTCATTACCGAAAATACTGTCCACCATCCTAAACCAGATCTCTTTGTACGGCACGATTAAATGGGCTGGTGTAAAAATATTTTTGGCTTTTTTTTTAACACAACATCTCGATAATGGGAAAATTGGTAACAATAATGAAAAATCAAATGAAATAAAATTTAATGAAATGTAATAATGTAGACGGTATAGAGGAACGTAGATCGTGTTGAGAAAAAGACTTTAGCAGAAAAAAAAATCCGTCATAGAAAACCACAGGAGTGATCCATGTCAGCCGAAGTAACTCCATCCTAGTGCTGATTTGTCCAAGCAACAGCCCAACATCTCTAAATATCAACACAACAGTAACAAAAATATTTTAGAAAGTAATAAAAACTAAATGTAGTGAAGAAAGAAGTGTAATATTGTTCTTTGAAACCCAGTGTGATGGAAGCACGGTTAGAGTGAGTACCTTCAGATAATAAGCAATTCAGTCTGATTGGCAGTTTAAAATAAAATGGAGCAGGTTTCAAATGAAAATCCATATTGAGACCTTTGATGTGGTATCAGTGGAGAAAGACCCCCCCTCCCAGGAAGTGTTTAATGACATTCGGAGCTGCATGGAGGCCTTTGTAAAGCATGACGCTGACAGGATGGTAAGTGAGCCTGGAGCTTCCCGGACTTTGGACTTTTTAAGGAAACATGTTTGTTTGCAGGCAACAATAATTCAGTTCAGATCCATTTTATTTATATAGCAACAGATCACAGCAGACAGTCGCCTCAAGTTGCTGTATAATAATAATAATAATAATAATGACTGCACCTGTACACTTTGCGACAGGTTGTGCCTTAGGGGAACAAAAAAATAAATAAAAGTGGTTATGTTACATTTTTATAGATTTTACACAAATATACAACACTGAAATAGAGTATGCCAGTTTTTTTTATTGTTATTATTTTATGTAACTTTTTTTGCAACATTTTCTATCAAAACACAAACAAGAAAACAAAGAACAAACAATTGGTGTGTGTGTGTGTGTGTGTGTGTGTGGGGTAAACCAAAGGTAGCCAGTGGAAAATACGACCTATGCAAATAAACAAATACCACACAGCAGCATAAAGCAGCCCCAGAGACGATGATCCATCCAGCAATTTCAAGAAAGGGTTCCAGGTGTCCTGAAAGTTGATGTAAGCGCTGCCTTTAGCACACCAAATGCTTTCACGGTTAGCAGAAAACATCTCATTAGGCCACTTTTAAAACAGGGAGGTGATGCTGGAGTGATCTGGTCTCATCAGAGCAGCCAAATATGGCCAAATTACAGTCCTGATGAAAAGCCGCACCACACTGTTTGGGAAAACGTGCCACATATATCACTCCAGAAATTACTCAGGGCCAAACAGGACCAAAACAGGTGCGATGACAATGAGAATACCAGTTTTAACCTCAGACAAAAGCAGTGTATGACCCATTAACTGACACTAGCAAAACCCTGTGTTTCACCCCTCCACATGTGATCCTTCCTAAACTGGGACCTCATCAAGACAAAAAAATCATGTGCAGATCCCCCAATTTTTAGCTTCACTGATCTATTTATTTTCTAAATTTGCCTCACATTCTCAGTGACTGTAATGAGTTTTCCAAATGAAATATAATTTTCCCCTCCCCGTCTGTTAGGACCGAGGCGCTGTGGCACACAGTTTCCCAGCCGTACACCAACATGACTGTTGAGGTAAGAGCTGGTCACTCTGCTTGTAAATCAAACAGTGTAAATTTACCACTTATTGTTTTGTTAAACACCCACACCTCAGTGATGTGGGTGTGTGACTTGGGTGTGTGTTTGGCATTATTGTTCATTGTAGTGACAAGTTAAAGCCATGACTGTTGATCAGTAACAGAGGGCGTGAGCGCAGGTGTGACAGTCAGTTTGATTTAATAAATCTGCAGTCTGTCTGTGGAAGAAATCCTATATCTGTGTGTGTGTGTGTGTGTGTGTGTGGTCTCTCTATTGAGCTGTGCTGTGACTGCACAAAACAGTGTTTATCTTTTTTGTTGTGCTGCAGTTCCTGCCAGTTTACGAGCCTTCTGAAGAGGAGCAGAAGAACCCTGACCTGTACGCAGACAACGTTCAGAGACTCATGGCCAAGTGAGAAGAGCATTTTTTACTTTTTTTATGACATGTCAGCAAGACTGTTTTTGTTTTGTGTTTTCTGGCATTTAAATGATTCCAGTTACTGGTTCTCCCTGTTTTGGGGAACTGTTTTTTTTCATGCTGCACTAGACATACTTTACAATGGAAGAACATTCCTGTAATTCCCGTGTCCAAGCAGCAAAACCAAAGAACAGGAAAGCCAACAGTGAAGTGCCAAAAATTGCAGTACCTCTAATGGCCACTTGAGGCTGGCTCCAAAAGTGAGTGTGTTAAAAATCATAAACCCGGGGTGGCCAACTCCAGGCCTAGAGAGCCGGTGTCCTGCAGGTTTTAGATGTGTTCCTGATGCAACACACCTAAATCACATATAGAAGTCATTAGCAGGACTCTGGAGAACTTGACTGCATACTGAGGAGGTAATTCAACCATTTGATTCAGGTATGGTGGATCAGGGACACATCTAAAACCTGCAGGACACGAGCTCTCAAGGCCTGGAGTTGGCCACCCCTGTCATAAACAGAGCCGCTGTGACGTCAATGACTGGTTTCTGGCGTTGCAAACTACACAAATGTAGTTATCGACTAATTAGTGTAACCAACAAAACTGAAGCACAAACCTGCTGGATGATCTGTACCACACAGCAAGCTAAAATGTTAGTCAGATAATCTAATAAGCACATGCACTTTAATCACTCTGAGTAGTGGATGAGGCCTGGCAGACACTGAGTAGCTCCAGCTGCATCTGTCAAGACTGGAGTCACTATAAAAGGTGGATGTAGCTACAGTGACATCGCCAGCTGGTTTCTAAAGTCCTGTTTCGAAGCTTCAAGATGAGGGTTTTCCTCATCTCGAAACTGGATGTGGCGTGTGATTGGAAGTTTCATAGTCCAATAAACCTTATGAAACATGGTATGACCAAGGTTTTTAATTCAGCACGACCCGAAACGAGTGATTGAGCAGAGGTTGAGTCAGAAAGCGGTTTTCACACAGACATTTCTCGTGTGACGTTGTGTGCACATTGCCAACATTTTTCGAAAGGTGTGACTTTTACTTTGAAGGAAAGCTGTCTCCATTTCCGGTTTGTGTCACACTTTTCATGGTTTCACTTCAGCTCAGAGAGCAGCTGGACAGTGTTTGTAGACAGGTCCCTCATTTCCATTCAAACTACAGGCACAGCAATATGCTAGCAACCAGTTGCAAATACACGTTTTCCTCTAGCAACAGGTGGTTGCCAGATGGTTGCTGACCAGTTTCTAGGCCCGTGTGACTGGCACATTATTCACTTGATCCTGCACTGTCACACGTCCAAAATAGCAGACAAGTTAACATCATGTGGTCAGTGGTCACATCTCTGCAAAACCTCACTCATTTTGCAACAGCTATTACCATCTGGTGGCCTCCAGACAGAATGCAGCTTTAAAGCACTTCTGCATTGGCTTCACTTTACACAGCCAGGAAGCTGCGTCCATCATTTATAGTGTCCTTCTTACCTCACTGGGAACTATCCATACAGTCCAAAACAGTTTGTTGGACCAGCCTGTAAACATGTTTTATAATGCTGTAAAGATGGACATTTAAACATGGGAGTCTTTCAGCTCTCCTGAGCTGCACTTGTTTAAAATGTCCAACTTCAGTCAGGAAACTGTTCAGTTTAGAGCCTGAAACAAGCTGCGATTTTCTGAATCGAGTTCCTGCACATGACTCACTACTTGTTTTAAACCACATGAAGAAAGTCAGTTTGAGCTGTCATAGGAAATTGTATTTAATTTAGTTTTAAGTTGGATCTTATGTACCTATATTTCTCCACAGAAATGGAACTTCTAGCAATAAAATCCGTTAATCCAAATAAAAGCACTGCCATGTTAAAAGGCAGACAGGAAAAAAATAAAAACTTTACATTTGTGAGTGATTTGTGTGCCTGTCAGGTGTTGTAATGTAGTTGTTTTTCCTGTGCATTAGGGCCCTTGGAGTCCCCGCTACAGACTATGTGATGGAGGGTGGGGTTCCTGCCAGTAAACTGGGTGGTCTCTCTCTCCCGCTGGAGTCTCCCGCCAGAGAAACGCTGACGCTGCTGCACAAAAACGGGTGAGAAATGACTCCCAGTTGTGTTTTTACTAAACTTTAATGGCTTTAATCAATGTCATACAACAGCTTACCTCATTTTTCTTTGTCCTCCTCTCCATCAGTCTGGGAGCACATGAAGTAGAAGCAGCGCTGGACAGAATGATTGACAGGTGTCGCTCAGAAGCTCAGGGCACGAAGGTCAGCGCAGAGGAGCTCGCCTCCGTCCTTGGGCTGAGTGACAAGCAGACAGCTGTCCACATCTGTGGCCTCTACTCTAAGGTACAGTCAGGTGTAATCGTAAAACTGACGTCAGAGAACACCGGCAAGAACAGGTGCAGCCGAGGCCTGACTGTGTCCTCTGAGGTTTCATGGCTTTGAAAGACTGCCCGAGTGCCTCTGTGTGCACCAAATATTTGTTTTTCACAAGAGCTTGCTCCAGCTGAGTAAACTACGGTCAGATCTTGAAAGCTGATTAATTGCTGTATCAAAATAAATAATTCAGCCGCTGTAAATGAACTGTTTCTTAAGGGAAGGCGCAACAAAGGTTTCGGCATGTTTCTCCGTTGCTGATTACGCAGAAACTATCGAGCAGATTTTCAGGCAGCCCATTACTGACAAGGGCATTAGCAAAGGAGGAGACTGTAACAGACAGGTGTAGTTAGGGCATTGGCTTTGGTGGAAGGTTGCTGTCTTTATGTTCTTCTAGTTCAAAACAAGTTGTTGCTTGCTTTGCTTGCAGGAACATCTATGGGTTATGCACTGTTCTTTGGGCAAACGACCCTGCCGTCCATCTGTATCTCATACTTTCTAGTGGTGTGGTGGGAGCAGGTTAAACAGAGCATTACAGGTGTGCTTTTCCCGTTTGCAGGGGTAGCACGAGGCATTTCTGGGCCACATGTAAACTCTCCAGCAAGTTCTAAGTGTATCCCAGGGTCTCCTCCAACATATTCCTAATTAGATGCACCAGTTGAAGTGAAAGAGCAGCACCTCTACTCTGAGATGTCTGAGTTTCTCACCGTATCACTGAAGCTGAGCCCTGACACCTGCAATCTTATTCTTTGGGCCACTGCATAGATCTGAGCAGAGGTGTGGGTTGGAACACAAAAGCTTGGGTCCCTGGCTCAACTCACTCTTCACCGTGACAATCGAGTACAACACCCGCATTACACATTGCAGGTCTGCCTCACGCTTCACTTTCCCATCGTTCGTCAATATGATCTCGAGATGCTTGAACAGCTTTTCATTCAGAGCGAACAGATCTCTTCATCATACGCCCTAAGGAGTGTATAGTGAATTAGTTTTTTAGTTATTCATAAATGAGTCAGTATAATAACAAATCTGTGCCTTTTTTATTTTAAGTTTTGCAGCAATTACAAAGAGCAGGGGAGGGAAAAGGGGCTGATGAAATCTCTGACTCTGTGTTGTGTTTTAGGATGACACGGTGGACCTCAGATACATCTATTTTAATGTTGCACCCCTCACTGGATATGTTGACCTGAAGTCGCTGCTGCACTCTGCGTTCCCTGTAAGTCCTGTGGATTTATCCACATTCTTCTTTCTTTTTTTTTTTTTGTCTGACAGCCACATTTTTGTCTCTTTATAGCCTTTCTCCACGTTCCAGTGACTGCATTTAGAAACATGATGCACCTTAAGGATGTATTTTCAGTATAATGCAAATGCATCCAAACCTTGTAATAAGAAATTTACTCCAGCAGAATGCCAAACATGTCATTCGAAATCCGGGAAATATAAAGATGCTTTCGGCTGCTCTCTTATTCACAAGGGGTTGCCACAACAGGTAGCTTCGCATGTTTTAATTTGGCAGATTTTTTACAGCAGATGCCCTTCCTGTCACAACCCATGTGGGATTTGTGTCGTCCTGGAATCAAACCTGGGATCTTTCGCTTGTTAGGCAAATAAATGCTTGCAAAAAACACAGCTGACATCTTCAGGAGCAGCCTTGTTGTACCTGCTGTTGTCTTGCCAAGAACACCTGCTGCTTGTTTTTTAAAAATTCAATCTTTTTGTTTTCCAGATGTTTGCCAGAGAGGGGGGAGGCAGCCTGAATGAAAGGGAACTGTCGGACCTCATGGGGGCGCTGCTGGGTCTTCCACAGCACAGCACTGCTGAACTCTACGCCGCCTCCTCCAGTCAGAGCCGACTCACTGAAGGTGAGACGCACTGATCTCAACAGAAGTTCTCAACTCTGAATATTCACTTCCCAGACTCGGCTCATACAGGCTGCTAAACACGATAACAAGATAACCTGTGAAAGAAATAAGTCACTAAGCTCCTGTAACATCATGTAAAGCAGGGTGGTCCGTGAATGCCCGTTACACCACAGGGTTAACCGGCTGCTGTTGTGTATTGGAGTGAATGCCCTTCAGGTGCTGCAGGTGCAGAGCATTTTACGTTCTGCTTGGTAAAGTAAAAGATAGCTCACACTTGCGTGCACAGTCAACGACAGTTACTGGGGAAAAAAAATCAAAAAGAGCAAACACGTGGAGCTGTGGCAGAAATGATGGAACTGCCACACATGGTGGAAGTTCATTTGCCTTTTTTTTTTGTCTCTGTAGATAAATATCCAAGCAGAGATACCTTTATTTAAGAGCTGAACACGCTGGCTTATTGAAATGTGATTTGTGTATTGTAATTATTGATGTATTTTCCCCGATCGAGTTCAATTCAATTCAATTCAATTCAATTCAATTTTATTTATATAGCGCCAAATCACAACAAACTGTCGCCTCAAGGCGAGTTCAGTTCCTTGCGTGCTGTGAAGGGAATTTAAAGTCCAGCCTGGGGGGTGGATTTTTTTTTTCTGTGGCCTTTTATTTATTTATTTTAAAGCCACAATCTTTGCATTTTCCTTGTTTTTATTCCCTTGTGTGCTGGTGATTATAGGTGACAAACCACTTATAAACCAACCCTATTTTGGCTTTGTTTCCACAGAAGCTCTGCTGCGCGTGCTGACGACCCACCCGACCTATCAGAAAGTGACCAAGGAGTACCTGAAGCCCGAGGAGGCGCCCGTCACCCCTCTGTCCAGCGGGAAGTCCGTGAACAACAACGGAAACCTGCGCAGCAGCAACGGATCCATTTACAACACCAGCAAGAAGTCTGAGTGAGGACCTCGCTGTGAATTTTACTTTTATGGGGGTGGAAGGGGTTCGGAGAGGACGGACAGATTGAAGCAAAATAATGACAGAAGATTGTACCGCACACGCTGTGTGTGTCACAGTTTGTGTTTTTAGCTGTGTGTCCATTTGCACAAGCAGTGGTAAACCAAATGAGACCTTTAGTGTGACTAAATGATGCTTCAGTTTCTCTCAGGGGGGTGTGTGTGTGTGTGTGTGTGTGTGTGTGTGTGTGTGTGAGAGAGAGTTTTAGTTACTCTTTACTTCAAATGTTGTTAAAGTTGTTTTTATTATTCAAAGGTCTGAAATGTGTTATTTATAAAGTTTCTTTGATTGTGTGCTGACTTTTTTAGGGATGGGGGGGGGGGGGCACTGTGTAAATCCAAAGGTTTATTTTGTAAATAAATTTATTCTTGCATTTGTGTGTTTTATACTTGACAATGAAACTGTTAAATGAGTTTTCCTGTTGTTCTTTCCTCCATCACATTCTCTTGCATTTGCACAGTAAGACTTTCATGACAAAATGGACATTAATTAACAGCTGTGTTTGTCTCTGAAAGAAAAAAGCTGGTGGCGACACGTTAACAGCTCGTGCTGCAGGAAAAATGAACATTTTAGCACCTTAAACCTAAACAGCCGATTTCCCAGTCGTGGATTAAGCATGGTCCTAGACTAAAAGGAAGAAGTCAATGAAGACCAAAATAGGACAAAGTATTTATTCCAGGATTAGACATAATCCCTGTATGGGAAACTGGGCCAAAAAGGTAACAAGGAAAATGTCGCACACAGAAAGAGGAATCCTGTCAGTCTGTGAGAACGGTTTTTAATGAGACAAGCTGGTGGCTTCACAGCGTGTAAGTCATATTACTTAGATCACGGTTTTGGCTACATCTGGCTTTGTCATCTTTTTGAGGCAAAAGCTTAAACTCTGGGGGCAAAGAATTTGAGTTATAAGTGTTCTACAGTGAGACCTGTGTGTGCATTTTATTTTAAAATCACTAGTGTTGAGAACCTCCTGTTTTCAGCAACCAAAACATTAAACACAACTACAACAAAATGGCATTAATTGTAATGAATATACTGCTCAAAAAATATTTAAATAAACTAGTTTTTTGAGTTTCTGTTCCCTTCCTGTCAGCTCTAAGCAGTCTGGCCATTCCCCTTTAACCTCATCAGTGGGGCATTTTCACCCAGAGAACTGTGGCTCACTGGATATTTTCTCTTTTTCAGGCCATTCTCTGTAAACCCTAGAGATGGTAGTGTGGGAAAATCCCAGTAGATCAGAAATACTCAGACTAGCTCATCTGGCACCATCGACCATGCCACGTTCAAAGTCACTTGAGTCACCTTTCTCCCCCACTCTGATGCTCAGTTTGAATATCAGCAGGTCATCTTCATCACATCTACATGCCTTAATACATTGACTTGTTAGCATGTGATTGTCTGATTAGATATTTGTATTAAAAAGCAGTTGAAAAGGTGTACTGTGAGTATATCATTCAATAAACATGACAAAATTAATATCTCAGGTTAAAAAAAAGTTGACAGTACAGATAGATAAGTTAAAATCTGCATCAAATACAGTAAAAAGAATTTAATACAATACAATAAAGTGACTTTATAAAGTAAAATGTATCCAAAAAGAAAAAGCCCAGAGCAAGTGTCAGATGACATTAAAGTGGCTCAGTATGTCAGAGTGTTAAGTGTTGAAATAAGGGTCAAAGTGAGAGGACAGATGGACAGATGTGTTCCCGTTTTAGGGGTTTTCGCTCCTCTGTCGTTTGTGAAGCCTCCAGAAGGTGTCTTATGTGCTTTAATCTGCTGCACTGCCATTTTTACCTCAGCAGAGGGCAGAAATGTCCCCCGTTAACTTCTTTCTGCTCACACTGTTGCTCCGCAGGGTTGTGAAAGAAACTCAATAATGACAATTGTTGAAAAGCTGTTTTGTTTTTTGTTTTTTTTAAATTGATGTTTGTCCAAACAAAACAGGAACCAAACAAACAAAATAAAAATCTAAGAGCTGCCAGGCAAACCTGGCAGACCTGCACAGTGGACAATAATAAATCATCTCAGGGTCAGTTTTATGTGCTGGCTGACTCATACTTTTCCCTCATTTTCCCCGAAAAGTTGGGATGCTGTGTTAAATCCAGAGTGCAACACTGAACTAAAAATAGTATAAACAAGATCGGGGCATGCTTTAAAACGTATGCCCATCCTGAACTTGACTTTTAAGAAAGCAGGATAGGGGAAACCAAAGGGTTGGGGAAAGTTGTGGAAGGAAACGTTAATGCATTAATTAGTAACACCACCGGGTGTAAATGGAGGATCACAGAGAGGCCGAGTCCTTCATGAAGAAGGATGGGCAAAAACATGAAGTTACAAAGACTGACTAAAAATTATCTTTGAAACATTCACTGAATCTGGGGGAATGTCCTGCCCCTCGGGGGAACGCCGTCTCAAAAGCAAAGGTGGCCCTGTAGTCACACAGTGGCCAGCTCATCACTGCGTTAATACTCTACCACACAAGAGAAGCAAAAAAAAAAACATACACAGAGAAGCTGCAGCCCTCTCTGGGCTCTGAACTCTAAGACAAGGTCGACAACTGATCTGACCGATCAGAATCTGTATGCTTACAGTTAGTTCACACAACATGGATAAACTACAAACACATTATGTTATGCCAGTGTTGTGTTTTGGTCATAATTGAATAAGGTCAGCATTACTAACTGTGGTCATAAAAAACTTTTCTGTAGCGGTGTCAAGGCCCTGAGGCCTTAACTAGGCCCCCAAAAGGCTCCAATCTGGCTCAATGGATGGTTCTGGAAAATGTGAAAATTTCAAGAAAGGAGGGCAGAAATTTGCCTCCTAGTTCCAATTTTTCATGTTCGGGGGTGACATAATAATCAGGCTTTGTTGTGCTTCCTAGGAAGGTTGAGCTAGTTCAGCCATCACTGGTACAACGCAATTCCTGTTTTAATTTGTTTGTTTGTATGCAATTAAAATCGCAGCTTTGTTCACCGATGGAGCCTGCTTGTTCTTTGTGTGTGGTTTATTTAGCAAGTTACAAAACACACAACAGTGGCAGTGTTGGTTGCTTTTACTACTGTTTACGAGCACTGCTGCCATATTGGATTGCAAAGTCGTGGCTGGTGTGGCTGGTGTGACTTCTGTGACTTTTCCAAGTGGGAACTCTGACTTAAGGGGGCGTTCCAGCTGAAAATTCCAGCTTCCCTTTTCTAATGGAACGCAGTATTTATTGTTAGTAATTGTACTTGAATACACCGTGTTTGTCCTCCTACACAATCAGGAGCTTCACTGGTCTGGCCCCCTGTGATCAAACTGGGTTGTATGTGGCCCATGATGTAAAATGGTACAACAAAACATGCCTTTACTGTGTGCTTCACTAGTGTAACTATGGCATTACACCAAAGTTAGGGTAAAAAAACAATGTTTTTAGAATGTAAATATAGCATGTTTACAGTGTTATTTTGCACCTTTGCTGACACAGAGCCCCGGTCTTACCGTTTCACATTATTATTACGTAATCTGATTCACATTTGTTTTGTAAGTGAAAGGTCACTGGTTCAGTTCCAGCAGGAGACACAAATCTCCTTTGGAGCGGGATCAGAAAGGGCAGTAAAAAAAAACAAAAACAAAATCCAAAACAAACAAATTTACCAAATCCAACATGTGGCGCTGCCTGCTGTGGTGACCCCTTGTGACAAGGGAGCAGCTGAAAGTAGCTTTGATTATGTAACCTGTTGTGTTAAGAGCGCAAATAGAGGACATCGCCACTATACTGGGTTAAACTCCACATCTACTAAAGTAGAATTATTACTGAGCGTGTGCTGCCACTTAGACGAAAGTCATTTCTGTGGGTATCACAGCAGCGGTATCACATTTGGCTCACTGTGAAAAACATCCACAAGTGTTTTGAAATTGCACTTCAAGCAGAAATGGGAAAACATTACTGTTTTGAAACCAATCAGCTGTTCAGTTTCAATTCAGCTTTATTTATAAAGTGCCAATTCACCAAAACAGACCCTTCATACTGCAAAGACCCTAAAATAATCAAGAGAAAACCAACAATCAAAACGGTCTGTAATATAGCACCTATCTACTGTAAGTTTTTATTTTTTTTAATTTTATTTTATTAATTCTCAGAATATAAGCAAAAGCAGTCTTGTTTTAAGGAAAGCATCCAAACCTCTGCACGATGATTTAAATGACAGAGGACACTAAAACAAAGAGATCAGAGTGGAGTAGGAAACAATCTCCAGACGTGATTTAATTAGCAAAAATCACATCAGCCTGCTGATGCAAACTGCTACCTTTTACCCAGGTGTTTACTGTGCTTAACTGGTTCTCTTTGTCTTTTTTTTTTTTTTTTACAAAAATCCAACATTACTTTAACATGTTGCTCCTTTTGGTTTAAATGCTGCCACTTTCACACCGATAAAAATTGACTAAACATGTTCATCGTTTATTTGCATGGTTGCTTCTACCCCCTACCTTTATCCAATTCTGACAGCTGGAAGTCACAGTGAGGAAAGTGTGTTCATTTGTGTGTTGCTGTCCTGCAACGTTTAATAACCTCTCTCATATTTAGGTGTGTTTAATTTAGATTCATGGACAAGATGAGCTATTTGTACCTTGCTTTTGGGTCTTTCTTTCTTTTTTTTTTTTTTTAATATCTAATTACTCACGTTCAAAGGTGAAAGATGAAAAATGAGATAGCTAAACGTTAACCTTCTTTTAACCTAAAAGTCCAAACTGTAAAATATTATATAAATATATTCGAGGGCTAAAGGTCTTAGACAAATGATCAGCCAGCATAGTGAACAATTAGTGCAAAGGGCAGACAAAAGGCAAAGTTCAAAAAGTTAGAAACGAGGACACGAGATGTGTGGCTGTAAGGAGTGGTGGAGTGAGGCTGAATTCAGGTGGCACAGGAACAAGGAGAAACAGAACAAAGTGACGGGAATGAGCAAAAACCACATGAAACAGGGAATGACTTTGTGACATGCAGCACGTTAGGGAGGGAATCAGGATAGTCTTTGGTCTTATTGCAGTGAAAAATCAAACAATTTTTGGTTAAAGGAAAGTTTTTTGGGTGATGTTTCAGGAAGAGAATCAGGAATATGTCACATTTTTGATCTAAGGACTGCTTTGCAACAGTGACGAGGCAGTAATGTTCAAGAGGTGTGCTTGTTATCTCAGTCAGTGCTGGTTGGGGGGGGATTACAGTGGATCTATGCCTCTGCGTTAAATCTGCACCGTAGGTACGTCGTAACCGCAGGCCCTTCTGAAAACAGAGGCCTGATTTAGAGTTTTGTGTTGGGTGTACACACATAACCAGAAATCCCCTCTGAACCCTACGTGGTGATCACGATCCCTGCAAGCCGCATCAAACCGACGTGTACCTGAGTTCAGTTTCATTAACCACACCCAGGCCTGATTACTGCAAGATCTGCTGTATCAAGAAATCATTAAACAGAACCTGTCTGACAACGTGAAGCAGGCTAAAAGATCTCACAAAGCAACACATCATCTCACAATCTGAAAAAACAGCTGAGAAGCAAAGACACTGATATCTATCAGCCTGGAAAGGGTTTCAAAGCCATTTCCTTAAAAATGACCTTAAACAGGTTGTTCATACTGGAAAACCCTCCAGTGTAGCTGAGAGAAAACAATTCTGCAAAGAAGAGTGGGACAAAATTCCTTGACAGCGATGTGAATAACTCAAAGGCATTTATAACACATGCTTGATTGCAGTTCTTGCTGCCAAGGGCGGAAAAACCAGCTTTTAGGTTTAGGGGGTAATTACTTTTTCACAGAGTAGGTTTTGAGCGCTCCAGAATATTTGAATTTTACTCAAGTATGGATGGTCTATAGCCCACAATGGGCCATAATATTAGTCAGATAATCCATTAAAAATGCTCCAAAATGCACCAGAAGCACAAACGCAGTGCAAAGATCCAGTTTAATGACTCAGTAATGGATGAGACCAAGCAGAACCTGCCTTTGTCAAGATATACTGTAGGTCAGTGCATGCAGACACATCCACAAGTCCAATATCATGATGGATGAGTTCTTATGGGGGGGGGGACAATAAAAGAGACTAGAGAAACTGCAGCTTTTGGTATTGTAGTACTGAAGATATTGTTTATGTTCACCTTATTAGGACAGATATTTGTGCCGATGGGGGGAAGAAACAGGTGAGTTTAGGATTAAATCAATCAGGCTATTCATCAATCATTAATTTAGTCAGGCAGTAATCAATTACAATAATATGGTACTTTGTAACAATGTAATGATGCCAACACTAATAAAAAAAATGTAAACAATTAAATTCCTCATAAACCAAAGTCCTTCTCATGTCAATCTATAAAATGTTCCTCATTCATGTGTTTTGGTATAAAATCGCATATACAAATGTTTCCTTTACTTTTTAAACTTCAGTGTGAGGATTACTGAAATATTACCGGCCAAAAAATAATCACTATGATCACTTTTTTGTGATTTTTTTTTTTTTTTTTTCATAGAACGAGATCCTGATAAACTCTAACAATGACCTGTAGAATAAATTAATGATAGGATAACAGAAAGAAGGCAACTCTGAGCTGCCATACTTGTTTCACCATCACATTGAACTCCTGGCTATCATAACAGGGACCATACAGGCTGCAATAAAGTCAAATGTGAGTGCGTTTTGTTTTCTCTTGACCTGCTCTTCCTCCGCCCCACCGTCTGCTTCTTCATGCGGGTGGATGTGTTTCACAGAGGGAGGTCTATAACAGCGATGCCCTGCAGACCACAATAGCAGAGACTACATGAGAGCAGCAGAAAGACTTTTACAGCTTTTGTTACTGTCCTAGATTAATGAATGTGAAAGGAGGGCTTTTAACAGAGGGGGGCAGACAACCTGGAGAAAGACAGGGGGCCGAGGATGTTAGATTAGTTGGCTGTGTTGGGAAACCTCCGTATGTCCTGACTGTTTTGCTTTTCAATCAGTTTAGTTTCAGTTAGTTTCCACAGTGGATTTACTCAAACAATAAAAGCACAGTTTATATACTTTGGTAATGTTTCATTTTAGTTGCCTTATTTGGGGTTGTCAGCATACCAGATTTATTTTAAATAATTGACTTTAATGATATGATTGAATATCTAGTTCAGAAAATTAAAAATAAAGATTAAAACAGTGCCAGGCTGTGTGTTTTGTCTCTTTTTGGCAACTGAATTACAGTCAAGATGAGAGTAAAGGGAAGGTCACACTCAGGTGTGTTGAAGCAGAGACACATCTAAAAGTTGCAGGACACTCGAGGCCTGGATTTGAGGATCCCTGCTCTAGTGTGACTTGTCTCCAAGTACTTATCGAGTAATATCATATAAATAGATTTGGAAACAGCAGAGGCTGGGGTCATGCTGGACTGAGGGAACTTTGTCTGGGGAATGTGTTTAGCTTTCAGTCCTTACAGTCTAAATTTGTTTATGTATGTGGGGCCAAACTGTTAGTTTTATTTCCCAGACAGGCAGAAACTAATGTATCTAAAATTGCCAGCACCACGTATGTTTCAAAGGTGGGCAAAGCTTTAACAAAACCCCAAAACTGTGGCCTTCTTCTAAACCCGAAAAACTAGTTTTAGCAAAAACTGGAGTAAACAGCACAACGTAGATAAAATACCAAACAAAAGGAACAAAGCATTGGTCCAGGGTGGGATTCAAACTGTTGTCTGTTAAAGTGAAGGGGGACTGATGTATGGCAAACACAGAAATATGCACAGAGATGTTTTCCAATTAAAGAAATGGCCAAAATGAAGAAATATATGATAAAACTTTACAGGTGAGGTGTTGTTGCAAACATTTTACAGTTACTAGCATCTTTTAAGCTGATTTTGATGTTGGGTAAAATCCTAAAATAAATTATTTTGTTTCTGCAAAAGCAAACTTAAAAGTATAATTTCTGTGGGTAAATAACCTTTTAAAAACCAAAGTCAGATAACTTTTTAGGCCATTATTGTCATAATAAAGTTAATGTAGCTGTAGTAGCTACTCACAGCTGCTTGAGTAGCTCCCCAGAGATGCCCTTCCTGACACAACCCTAAACGGGATTTGCGTCTCCTCTCAGGATCGAACCAGCAAACTTGAATGTGTAAACCACTACACTATGGAGGCAGTAAATAAAATTAAAATACGTGCCCAGATTGACCTGAATTTCAGCTTTAGAAACATTTAAAGCTACTAAGTGTTGATGAGCTGATTCTGTGTGCTGGTTTCCAAAAGATAAGGAGAAAACTGATACTTTAAATATTTGAATTGAAGACACAAATTGCTTTTGTGGCTGTGTCAGAAAGGACATCTGACATAAAAATCTGCTAAACCAATCATGGGGAGCTACCCGCTGTGGCGACCCCTCGAGGATAAAGGAAAGCGGCTTCATTTAAATATCATGAATGTACCTAAAAAACCAAATCACTTTTCAAATCCATGAACAAGCCCATCTTCTTTTTGATATTTTTGATGTGAAATTTTCTTTTGTCATCAAATTTTTTTATTTTTTTTTTTTAAAGAAAGAGACTTTGGGGTCCCCTTGAATGCCAATGAGATGTTTATGTGCCAATCGGGTGCAAACATAGACTTCATTTAAAAGGAGGAGGTGGGCGCTGTGTCCACTTTTTTTTGTGCTTCTCCCATTCCCGGTGAACTCTGCTGTCATTCCCTTACCTGGCATGGCCCACTTGACGATCAACTGACCGACATTCGACCAACGTATAGATACAGCAACACCAGTGTTGGGGTGAAAACCCCTCTCTGCTTGCTGTCCGAATGGAAACACGTCCACAGAAGGACACATTTGCGGGAACATAAGTTACGCTTCAGTAGGGGAAGATTTGTTTTCTGAAAAAGTCACTAAATCTTGTAAAAAAGTTGCTATGTTGGCACCGCTGCAGCCAACATTCAACCAACAGGAGATGATCTTAAAGTACGTGAGAAACCTGGAAATAACCAGTCAACACCAGTGTTAATTTTGACAGCAAATTTTGATTTAGTTTTAGTCATAGTCTTCTGACGAAAATGTATTTTAGTCATCTGAATAGTTTTAGGTTTAGTCTAGTTTTAATTGACTAATTAGCGTAAGAATATAGTCAACTAAATTATAAAGGGTGTAAAATATAAATGCTTTTTCTTCATTTCCCTTGAATTAGTCATTATACACACTTACATGAAATTAAACATTTATTAAAAGTTATTCATTCATTTATTCATTTATTCATTTATATAGCGCTTAACACAACTGACAAGGTGACCAAAGCACTTTACAAATATACAATAAAATAAATCAATTACATTAAATATAAATAATATTACATCACAGAAGACAAAAATAAGATCGTTCCATTACATGGTATTAAAAGCCTGTTTAAACAAATAAGTCTTAAGTTTAGATTTAAAAATTTTCAGATCCGAAATAAGTCGGAAATCTAAAGGAAGGCTGTTCCACAGTCGGGTGCAGCCACTGAAAAGGCCCGATCACCCCAATACTTTAACCTGGTTCTTGGGACATCTAATAAAAGACGATTAGAAGACCTCAAAGATCTCTCGTATACAGCAAAACTTAAAAGATCTGATAAGTACGGTGGGGCCAATCCATTCAACACTTTAAAAACAAACAATAAGATTTTAAAATGAATTCTATAATGAACAGGAAGCCAATGGAGATTGAACAAAGTAGGCGTAATATGATCACGTCTAGAGGTGTTAGTTAAGAGACGAGCAGCAGCATTTTGGACGAGTTGAAGTCGTCTCAGGGAAGACTGACGAACACCAATATAAAGGCTGTTGCAATAGTCAAGTCTGGAACTAATAAGAGCGTGAATTGCCCTCTCTAAATCAGTGCGATCTACAAAAGATTTTACTTTAGTCAGTAGACGCAAGTAATAAAAACTAGTTTGGACTACAGAGTTAATCTGTTTGTCAAAATTGAATTCCTGATCAAACAAGTTATGGGATATTATTAATGCTTAAAAGACCAATATACACACAAACATATTGAACAAACAACATCTTTATTTACCTGACCTTGTTTATTGAGCATAACAATAAAATATTGAGTAGGCCTGCTCTGCCTGAAAAATTCACAGGCTAGTTGTCCTTCCCGGGTTCAGATCAAATTTGTGCAACTGTGCATTTAATTGGATGTTTTCCTAACTTGTCCCTCCCTGTCACAAAATTAAATACGTTCTGATTGGATATCGTCCCTGCCAAGCATTTTTGTCTCATTTTCATTCAATGACAAAAGTGTCAATTAATTTTGTCTTTTTTTTCCTTTTAGGTAGTTTTTATCTAGTTATTGCCTCATTTTCATCATGAAAAAAGGGTCGTTGACAAAAACTATGATGAAAATAGCTCGTCAACGAAACTAACACTGGTCGGCACAAATATTTATGCTTGTTTAAGAAGGGACATAAGTATTTGGACACACTATCAATCCTGTGTTAGCAAAATAAATAAAAAAAAATATGGGCTTGTTTTTCAGTATTTTAACCATTTAGCTCCAGTCACTCATACTCATTCTAGCTATCTAACGCCTTTCAGTGGCTCCATGCTACATTACAGCCAACTTCTGCATGGACCATCTTTTATGTACAGTCTTAATATGATATTTAATAGGGTAAGAAACGTGATTTATGTTTGGGGTTTTCTTGCGAGGCTAACATTTCATTTTAAAGTGCAGTTTGTACATTTTTCCGGGTATAAATGAGCTTCCATACACCTCACCCAGTAGTTTGATTTCGGGGCTCAGGCTGTGGGCTGAGCGACTTCGAAAGGGGCGGGACAGGTGAGGAAGTCACAGGCGGATGGTATAAATCCTCCAGCCTGTGCGAGCAGGGCAGAAAGTTGAGAAGGTGCTGTGTCGTTCTTTTATATCTTCTTTTTTTTTTTTTTTTCTTGTTTCTGCTTCTTTGTTACTGCGTTTGTTCGTTTGGCTGTGGCTAAGCTAGCAACAGCTAGCGCTCAGTTTCCAACTGCCGGGGAAACTTTTAAGGCTCCGCTGAAAAACGTCCCTGAGCACAGCCTGACCTCCTTTTTTCTCTCTCTCTCGGGCATTTTTAGTTAAACTTTCAGCAGCAAAAGAGCATGAATCACTTTTAAAGCTTTTATAGTTAGTAGAACCCGTCTGTTTTGCATATTCTATGGAGAGCCACGGCAGTAGCAGCAGCAGGGACGGGGCTGAGCAAGAGTGCCCAAATCCCTTCATTCACGAACTGAAGCTCACGAAGGTGCAATGGATCAAGGTAATCATTAAATGTATAGATTTTACGTTTGAAAGTAGGGCACACTTACTGCCCTACTTTAAACATTACAGTTAATCTCTCGCTTAAAAAGAGAGCTGTGCTAACTCCGGGTTTAACTCTGGCTTTTTCGGGGTTATGAAGGTAATCCATGCCATGCTAATTTATGCTACCAGATGTGCGCCCTCCTCCTTTTTTTTTAGCTCCTTTTTCTTCGTAAATCTGACCAGAAATACACTCAAAGTTTCCTATAAAAGTCCTATAAAATAACCATGCTAAACAAATAAAATGGGAATGTTAAAATTTGTATCGAAAAGTATTGGTAGGTCTTTTTTTGTAACTTTCCGTGGTAAATGGTTAAAGTCATCCAGTTTGCGCTTATTGTTATTGTCTTATTGTTACTATAAGTAGATAAGGCTAACCAAACTGAGCAAATGAAATAAAGTTATTAGAAATTATTGAGGAAAATTATCCACTAGTACTTGCTATGTAAAAACTGTGTTATTGATCTTTTTCTTTGAATTTCTTAGATTTCCATTTTTTTTGTTATGGTAAGTAGACATGACTAATCCACCTGAGCAGATGAAATGAGAGTCAGGGAATTGCGCCACTATTGCACATTAGTGACTGTAGAAAAATGTGAATTTCGGGGGTAAATTTTCTCCTTAACCCTTCTGGGGATCTTGGTATTTTTTAATGGCTCCACATGAGCCTTTAGGGAGGACTCCACAGATAGTTATGCAAATGATTTTCTTACCTCAATTAACAGTAGTCATTTAATTGCTATTTCTTGCCATTTGCTGCACAGAAAAAAAAAAAAAAAAATAAAATAAAAAAAAAAAAAAATATATATATATATATATATATATATATATATATATATATATATATATATATATATATATATATATATATGTGTGTGTGTGTGTGTGTGTGAGTACCTGCACAGGAAAGGTTTGATTTGAGTTTTATCCTGAATAATTCAGTATTAATTTCAGTCTCCTTTATTTGTACTGTGATACACTCACAAATGTATGTCACGAAGATCAGACTTTATGTCTTTATATCAGGTGTGCCGACTCCCAGCCTTCTCAATTAAATCATAAAAGAAGCAGAAAAGCCTCATTACTCACTAGAGGCAGTTTGTTTCAAATCTATATTAAAGGCTTTCAGGGCCTGATTTTAAGACATTTCTGCTCCAGGTGGGTTCAGCAAAGGTACAGATTAGTGCATAAAAATTCACCAGGACTCAGGAACCAAAGTGTCTGATGCTCAGAATTTATGCTGTGAGTAAACAAACTAATATTGAGTGTCCACGTTAAGCTACTGTATCTTTATGGATTGGGTGGCCAAGGTTGCAGGTTAAAAAAACTACAGTTATAGTCATGGTCAGATCTGGCCGTGCCTTCGTGATAGGGTGGTGATTTCAGTAAGACTTACATGTGATTGTTTTTCCTGGACTTAAATGTGCTGCTCAGTCTTACTGACCATTTATAATAATGCTTTAGAGTATAATCCATATTAAGCTGTTAATATACAAATTCATATCTAACTTATTTTGTACTAAACCATTCCAACTTTATTTTCTAGTTAAGTTTAGCCTAAAAGTGATCAAGCGGGGTCATGTGTTTCTATGCGCTGTTGGGATATTTTTGACCATAAAAATGTTGCCTACCACAAATTTGTCAGTCTACTTCTCCTACAGCTTTTCATAGTCTAATTTCTTTAAATAGGAATTAGTCTGCTGCTGTGGCAGGAATAACAGAAGGTTAAAGCTTTTATTTTTTTGCAGTTTGTTAGTAATTGTTCCATAATTAGACACACCTTAGATATATCAGAAATGTAAATAATCCGAGTGCTTCTGTACTAAGTATATTACATATCTGTAAACCAAATGCTTGTTTGGATTTAGTTTGAAACAAAGGCAGTAAAGTAACAAAGGGTGAAAAAAACACTTCACTGTAATTGGATGTTCAGTAAAGTATTATGTAGTCCGTTTAGTGTTCAAATGATACTAGCATTTATATAATACATATAAATGGTAACATACCTAAAGTTTGAACATGTACTTTCTACATGTACAGAGAAAAATGATTGCATTTTTTGGGGGTTTTTTTACTCCTTTTTTAAGCCTAAAAATGAATGAAAGTCATGATTATTTTTATTTAGATGAAAACATTTTATATTATCTGTCATACATGAAGGAAACAGTATAGACATGATAAACACAATTATGGCCGTAAAAACGTATTCCTGTGTAAAATGCATCAGAGCCGCTCTGTCAATAAAATAGTTTGGTTGTTTGAGCTTCCAGGCAAGAAATGGTTAGAAACTGTGTTTTTCTTCAGGGTTTTATTACTAACTCATCCAACATGAACACGTGTAGACAGAAGCTGGTTATTTTGTGAAGGATATATGTGTGTGTCATATACTAATTGTTGATGCAGTGCTGGGGTGGACGTGAAGGGATTAATCAAGGATGAGCGGTGAGCAGATTGAGCCTCATCCTGGAGTGTGTGTTGTCACGATGGCATGCTTTAACCAGCCATTATCAGCTCCTCCACAAGCACATGGCATATTAACATGTCATTATATAAAACAAAGACTGCTATTCAAATATCCTATATTTACATAAATCTAGGATATATGAATAGAAGTGTTTGCATTTTTCAAACGATGATCAGGTGTAAACTTGATGTCTACTGAACCTGACAGTCACGTATTAGTTAGACGTCTTTTTTAATGGATAAGAACGCTCAGTAGGTAAATTAATAAATGGATGAGATTAGGTTGAATTCAAGTGTTTCTGATGGCACGAAAAGACAGCTTTTCACCTCTCACTTTTAAGTCAGATTTAGATGTTTTAGATTTCGGCTGCAAAACAGCCTCCACGCTCTTCTGGTGTTTGGGATGGGTGAATTCTGGTTTAACATGTCTAATTGTTCCTCTGATCATGCAGTGTATTATCCTGGGCTGCACCCTGCTCCCTTTACGTGTCATCCTGGCTTCTGCCTTCATGCTCATCGCGTGGTTCGCTGCCTGGCTGCGAATCGTTGGCCTGTCTGAGGAAGAACGCTCTAAACCCTTAAAAGGCTGGCGACTCTGGTTTTTCCACTCGATCCTGTGGCTGCTGGGCCGCGCCGTGTTCTTCTGCGTGGGCTTCCACTGGGTTAAGGTGAAAGGTCGCAAGGCAGACGTGAAGGAGGCCCCGATCATGGTGGTGGCGCCCCACAGCAGCTACTTGGACATGGTGATTATGTTTCCAGGCCAGGTGCCGTCAGTGGTGTCGCGGTCGGAGAACAAGAACCTGCCGGTCATAGGAGGTAAAGACATGCAGTTTTGTTACCATACCAACAGTCTTATTGTTTCTACACCTCAAAGCACCTTTTGGATCGCTGAAGAGTTAAAAAAAAAATCCCAGTGCTGATGGGAGCAGTTGGTGTTTCTCTGCTTTGCGTCAGAGTAAACAGAGTTTTTAGCTTTGTGAGTTCACACTGTGCTCTGTACTGAGCAGATACACAGTTCACCGTTTATGGGCTAAAATATCAATTTATTCTTTTAGGTCCAGCTTGCAGTCACAGTGCAGACCTGTAGCCTACTTACTATGCAGACAACCAACAGTGTTTTTTAATGTTTTAGCTCTACTGGAGTGCAGCCAGTCTATAATGGTGAGCAGGAAGGATCCAAACTCGAGGAAAAGGGTCGTCTCTGAAGTGAGCCAGAGGGTGACTTCTAACGGATACTGGCCTCAGGTGAGATGTTTTGTGGTCACTCGACCCACTTGTGGCTTCTGTCATTCAATGAGCTTCTTTGCCTTGAATTTCTTCAGGTAGAAAGACTGAAATGATCCAGCTGTCTTGGCTATAGTCTTTTCATTACTGCCAAACTATAAGGCCAAACTTTGCAGCACTTCGAAACACCAGAAGATAGAAAAACACATGGCACTGAGCTGTGAGGGCTGCTGCTCGTCTTATCTAACAAACTGCCTTTTCTTCATACGTCGCTAGATGCTGATGTTTCCTGAGGGAACCACAACTAACGGCCGCTGTTTGCTCAAATTCAAGCACGGTGAGTTAAATCTACACATGCAAATAGAGAAAACCAACAAAGAAAGTTTGGTCTGCTCGCAAACCCAACTTAGGAAAAGCATTCCAGTCTGGTTTTCCTTGATGTGGCACACTACAGTTTGTCAGTTGTTTGCACAAATCATGTAGGAATGAGTAACAAGAGTGGGAATTACTCCAGGCTGTTTTTCATTTCCTCAATCCTCCGATCTTAATACAGTGATGACGGATGTCGAAGGACTGATTTGTGTATATGTTTGAAAAAGGTATAATTTTGTGTCCTGTGGTGCCACACTTAATTAAAAATAACCCTAAACATTTTTTTAAAAAGTGAAGAACGCTGTGACACCTGAGCTATTAAAGGACAGATTTGGGCTGTGAGAGAACAAACGTGTCGAGGCGAACACATCGCCTTCTGTTAAATCCTTGTAGCCTCAGCTGCTCCGTCTTCCTGTCTCAGACATGACATGAGGGGGAGGAATCAAGGATGTCTAAAAATGAGAAGTGAGGGGGGCGCTGTCTTATTTCTGTCTCTCTGTCACATCAGGTGCTTTCGTTCCCGGCGTCCCCGTCCAACCCGTCGTGTTGCATTACCCCAATGAGCTGGTGAGTAAAGTCATTAAAGCGACAGCTTCATGTGCTAGTTATTAACAACACAGTGTGTTATTAATAAGAGCTTCATTTTATTATGTTTTATTTGTCTGTTTGGTAACATGGAGTAAATCACGGCACTAGGATGAAACCTCCATGAAACAAAATGTAATAAGCTGTTATTGTATGGAGCGAGCTCTCTGTGCTGATGCAACATGTCGTTTTCTGCCGCTGCAGACATGTGTTTGACTCTGGGTTACTCCAACCTCAGTAGAAATACCTGGTTCAGTTTCCCTCATGCTTGTAGAACATTTCAGAGCCACAGTACTAAAAATGAACCATTTTGGTGGTGTCGAGCATCCTGATGCAGCATCTAATCAAAGTTTCAGCAGTTCTGCAAACGTGCTTTCACTTGTTTTGCTGTCTGAATGAATGCAGGTAAACCTGCTGCAAAGAAAGGGATTGAGCTTCAGCTACTTAAGCCTCACATCTTAGACTGTCAGGATTTGACAGGCGCCCTGTATTTAAAATGTCTTACTAGACTTAATTAAGTAATGCTTTTCCAACAGTGAATATATTCTAGACTTGGTCTCTGATGGAGGACACGCATACATAAACTGCTGCCAAAAAATGAATCGAAATTAGAAGTTATAATTTAATAATTTTATAATTTGTAAGCACGCAAAACATATTTTTTAACCTTCTTTTCATTTGGTTTACAACATACAAAAACAATCTATCCTCCTCTTTATAGTTCTATCCTAAAACTGTATCTCTTAAAGAGCTGGAAATCATTTCCACAACCTTGTAGTCTTAAATATTTACATTTCTGTGGCAAATGGGTAACGAGTATGAGCTGCTCAACACACACGTGCTCAATATCAGCATTAACCTGTGGATTCTACCAGAGGTAAATGGATCACATCCCAGCAGTGACAACACCGCCAAAGGCGATCACACACAGTGGAGACAACGCTCCACTCGACACGCTTCAACACGTTCCAAAATCATCTGTCTGCATGCGAAATGCATACCGAGGCCAGTCTGACAGAAGGTGATGTATGTGAAATATTTCAGTCAGGCCAGCTGCAGTCAAAAGGTCATTTCCATCTGCAGCAGTTCAGCGAGTACAGCAAGACACAGAGCAGGCATGAGATATGATTTTAGGTCAAATACAGCACGATAGGGAAAGGAGGAGCTGGAAACACCAGGACTGCAAAGCGGTTTGTAGAAGTAGGCAACTGTGGGCAGGCTGAAGCTGCTTTAATAGCGAAACTGTGTGACGCGTAGAGTGGAAGCAGCCAAGTCATCAGCTGATGTGGGCTGATTCTCTTACGTCAATGGCCTGTGTATGTTTGACACGCACAGGCCATTGACGTAAGCCACAGCACAAAAAAATTGGTAAATAACAACAGTAAACACAATTTAAACTAAGAGCAGCCTGAGAGTGCACATCTCCACCAACATAATTGTGAAAAACTTTTTTATACATACATTTTTTAATGAAATACATTTTTTTTCATGTGTAATAAATCAATGCCTTTCCTTTGCAGCAGTGCACTTTCTCTCTCTCTAAATTCTCTCATTTAATTGTCCTCAGCTGCATGCTGGTCAGCAGGGTTGCCCTTTATTTGTGCAGTCTCACAACACTGAGCCAGAACTGCTCTGCAGACACATCAGAGGCCTTTACTGTGTGTAATATCAGATCTAGTTGCTGCCTCATTCTGTGCAGAGCTGCAGCCACAATATCTTCAAGGGATGTGTAAAAACAGATTGTCACTGAAGTTACATAATAAAACAGAATGGATAAATATGCATAAACAGAATGAAAACATTGTAGTATTACTACTGAACGAGGTCTTCTTCACTTTCAAAAGGAAACAGGTGCACAACCCGTACAGGTGGTTAATACTGTGATACATAGTAAATACTGTGACAGTTTTACTCTGTATGTATGCACTAATCTACATCAGGCTGTAGATACGTCTTCTAAACAAACCCTGATGTTTGTCCAGGCCACTGTTTACATACTGGGTCCTGTCAGGGGGGACAAAACACTGCTAAAATTATACATGCTGTGTAAATCTCCCACTCAGACTGCTGTAAAACCTCCTTTTATTTGCTTTGCACGGAGTCCACTGTTTCTTGAAATGTTTTCTCCGACTCTCCCTCAGGATACCGTTCGCTGGACGTACAAAGGAAGCAACTGGTGAGTCGTTGCCTTTCTTCAGGTTCAGGTCTCTGTGTTTCATTCATGACATTATGATGTCAGGCTTATAAACACTGGATGGGTCCAGCAGAGTGAATGAGGTTGGAGTTTCCCGGACTTTGACCTTTTTAACTCTTCTGAGAAATGTTCATGTGACAGTTTAAATTATCCCTAATGTACAGAAACTGCTCTAGCAGTGTTATGAATCCTAACTTGTTAGTAATGCAGCATGCTGCATTAAAAAAAATTGATTAATCAGAATTTATTATTTCAGTTAAATTAGGAAAAGATTTAATACATCCAGCAGACATCAGTTGGTGCTGTGATAACTTTGTGACACATTTTGTTGATTTTAAACCCGTTTTGAAGCTCTGAATGCCACAGCCACTTGTCTGAGGGTGAAATCTATGTCAAATATATTTTCCTGTTTTTTGTGTGTTAGGATTCAGGTGCTGCTGTACACACTTTCACAGCTGTACACCAACATCACTGTTGAGGTAAGAATTCACTCGGCTCACAAACACACTTAAAACAACAGCACGATGTCCTCTTTAGCCGTTGTGCTTGTGCTGATTTTTTTGTGGCCGCCCTGCCTGTCTGTTTAGCTGTTACTGCCTGTACAATGCTGTGAAGACACAAACGAGTGTTTGGCTGTTTATTGTGCTGCAGTTCCTGCCAGTTTACACCCCTTCTGAGGTGGAGAAGAAGGACCCCAACCTGTTTGCAAACAACGTTCAGAAACTCATGGCCAGGTGAGACCCGCGGCACACAGCTGCTTTTATGGCTGACTCATTCATCAGCATCAGTCGCATTAACAGAACACTACCTGATTCGAGAAAAAATCTGATGATGGAGCTACTGTAACTTTAAATAAGTCACACGCCACACTGCGTCCATTTAACTAGACATGCGTTATAATACAGGTGGCATCTTTCACAGGTATATCTGTCTTTCATAGAGGTGCATGTTGTGTAACCCCATGCTTTGAATACTTATCTACAGATCTATAGTTTTATCTGAAGTGGTTTCAGATTATTGAAAATAACCAGTTCCCCGACTATGAAAGTCTGAGCTGGTGATTCCAGCCTTCAGAGTAAAAAAAAGTCAGATATGAAGAGTTGTCTGTCTTGGGGTAAAAATCACCACCTGTGTTTATTATACGGTTTATTATTTACACTGGTCTGGTTGTTTTGTTCTGGTATCTCAGGGACTAAATATTTGTTTAATGACTTAGGTTTGGGAAGAAGAAGTATCTACATTAGCTGTACTTGTTGTTACATCTGTAAACTGCACTTTGGAGTCACATTGATCCTAACAGAGCTCACCACCTGTATTTCCAGGCTGAAAGAAAATACTTGAATAATAATAAATGATCCAGTAATCCAAATAAAAACACTGCTGTCTTGAAAGGGGATCTTTAGGCAGACAGATTAAAGTTAAATCTTCCTCTTTGTGAGTGATTTCTGTGTCCGTCAGTTGTTGTAATGTATTATTTCTCTTGTTGTGTTAGGGCCCTCGGAGTCCCCGCCTCAGACTATGTGATGGTGGGCCGGTGGCCTGTGCGTAAACTGGCCGATCTCTATGTGCCACTGGAGTCTCCTGCCAGAGAAACGGTGACGCTGCTGTACAAAAAAGGGTAAGAACCCATTTGGATTCATGTTTTACTAAATCTGCTTTATTTATTTTGCAGGAACCTGGTTTCTGCTTTTATATTTTATCTTCTCTTCTTCTTCTCACCACATGGTCTTTGTCCTCCTCTCCGTCAGTTTGGGAGCAGATGAGATAGAAGCAGCGCTGGACCTGATGATTGAGAGGTGCCTCTCAGGAGCTAAGAACACAAAGGTCAGCGCAGAGGAGCTCGCCTCCATCCTCGGGCTGACTGACAGAAACACAGCTGTCCACATCTGTGGCCTCTACTCCAAGGTACACTTATTAAAGTGAAAAAGCTCTTCATCAGATGCTCCACATGCTTTGATTTTTTTTTGAGGCCTCCCTATGCTGAGGCAGTTTTAGTCAGCTGATTCATTAGCAAATCGGTTTGATACAGGAAGTAGATCTAGAGAAACCCCACCAAAATAAAAGTGCAGATGACTGAGAATGTGTTTGTGTGTTTGCTGTTGTGTTTTAGGATAAAATGGTGGACCTCAGATGTATCTACTTCAATGTTGCAGCCCTTACTGGACATGTTGACGTGAACTCTCTGCTTCACTTTGCTTTTATTGTAAGTTCTGCTGTTTTAGATTCAGGAACACCCCCAGAAAATGGATTTTTTTTTCATTTTAATATTTATTTATTTATTTTGTTGTACCTGCTGTTTCCAAGAACACAAAGTGTCTCGTTTTAGTTTTTTTTTTTTCTGATAGCGCAACCTTTTTGTTTTCCAGGTGTTTGACACAGAGAGCAAAGGCAGTCTGAGTAAAAAGGAGCTGACGGCGCTCATGGGAGCGCTGCTGGGTGTTCCTCAGGACAGCACCGAGGAGCTCTACAGGACAGCCGCCGATGAGGGCGAGCTCACCGAAGGTGAGAACCTGCCAGGATTTTTGTTTGGAGAGCTGCTGGGAAAGCGGTGAACCAGCTGTTGACGTCACATTTGTGTCCAGCTGCCGGACGTTTGAGAGCTCAGAGTTATTATCGTGTGTTTAATTGCTGACACAAACTGCAAGCAGTACTGGGGAGTGTGAGGACACAAGAAGGTTTATTAAAGTTGGCAGGAAACATTAGAAAAAAACAGATGTCAGAATATTAGGGTTGAATATTTGTGGATTTCCAAATGGTACAATGTGCAGTGAACCTTGCTGTCTAACACCGTATGAAACAGGGCAGGGAAGGACAGTAACACAAAGGACTCAGACTGTAACACAGAGCGAGTCACATTTTTGTTCATTCACTAGCAGATAGTTATGTCTGTAAATTATGAACTAACTGCATTAACATAGGAGCAGAAACACAAACTGTGTTACTTGTAAAACTGTCCTCAGATTGCTCTGCAGGACCCGGTCTGTTTCAGTGCCATCCGTTGCTACACAGTAAAAACCTGCTGTCGGTTTCTTTGGCACAGTTTTTTGTAGTTATTTACTGATTCCAGTGATCACAATCCCCCCCCCCCCCCCCCCCCCCCCCCCCGCACTGGTCCTGAAGCCCAGTGGATCATACTTTTATTTTCCTACAGAAAAAATGGTTTAAATAATTTATATTTTGCTCAATCTATAAGAACTCTGCCTGGTTCATTAGTAGATTTATATTTTATGTTACAAATTTATATCAGAAAAATAATGTAGAACTATAAAATATATATGTGTTGGAGTAAAGGCTGTGCCCCTCTCTAACCTCGGCCTGGCAGTTTATCTGCATACTGTGGGTTTAACATCAGCTTTTCCTTCATTGAGCTGTGCTGTGTTAAACTGACTCCAGGTGGATCTAAAAAGATCGCTTTTCTTCACATTTCCTCAGAGAATCTGCTGCACGTGCTGACGACCAACACAACCTATCAGAAAGTGACGAAGGAGTACCTGCAGCCTGAGCCCATCATTTCTGTGGCCAACGGGACGCCTGTGAACACCAGACACCTCCTCAACGGATCCATCGAGCGCAGCAAGTCCAAATGAGGATCTTTTCTCTGTAACCAGGTTTTCAAAGAGTTTTGCCTCCTCGAGTGCATGAAGGTGGAGGAAGATTGAATCAGAATAGAATTAACGAAGGATTGTGTTTTGATCTTTTAAGTCTTTTTTTCTTTGCTGTTATGTTTTGGAAAGTATTACATATCTGTTTGCACCAACACTGAAAAGCCAAGAAAAACAAAAGCTCTAAGGTTGGTCTGAGTGATGCTGCTGCGGCTCTCTGAGGTGTTTGTGTGAGGACGGCGCCTTCTGACTTTACCACTGTGCCATTTTTTTTGTATTTTTTTTTAAATTACCAACTCACCCTTCTCTGTGCTGTTACTTTGTCGTTTAAGGGCATAAAACATCTTATTTATAACCTTTCCATTCACACGTTTTAGGGACCTTTCTGTTGATAAAGGGATAATCATAATGACACTTGCAAACAACCCTGGAATACAGTTCATGTGAATTAACTGTTTACATTTGAAAAATAAACTGTGAATTCATCAGAGGACGTGTCCCTGAGATTATTTCCCCATTGAAACAGTCTTCTCTGACCACCTTAATCACCTGTAAGATTGAAGTGCAGCAGAAAATGGACATCAGCTGTCCCGAGCTGTTGTTTGCCACATAGAAACTACAATCACTTTTGTTCCTCATTTATTTAATTCTGTTTGCTGCCTTTGGACTTTTTCGTCCCTTCATGTTTCCTCTTTGTGCTTTTTTTTGGCCCAAGTTGCTCGTTTTCCATCCTCATGTTATCCGCAGATTGCCCCCTCTCTCCGGTTGCCTCCCATTTCTCCCTGAGTCTTTTCACTGGACTTCCTGTGAGGCTCGGGCACTCTCCACGCGGCCCTTTGTCATCTTGCACTCCAGCCCCTGGACTTGGTTTAGGACTTGACGCGGTTGATGGTTGGATCTGGGGCCTCATGTTCCAAATTGTGCCTTCAAAGACGTTTTTGCTTTTTCGACACTGGGCTGTAGGGGATCCAGAGGTCGTCACAGATGTGTTTGCAGAGGTCGATTTCCGGCATGAGCTGGAACTCCCAGGCTTGCATCCCTCATCCAGAGGTGCCTTTCTTTCTTTGGTTGGATGAGCAGAAACGGTCTTCTCTCTGATCTTTGCAGCACCAGCCTTCACTTCTTCACCTCTCATGCTTCTGCTTCTTTTGACCGGGCTTATCATGTTCACATTCTGAAGCACAAAATCCTTTGCTTCCTGTTTCATACCTTCCACTTCCCCCTCAGGTGAGGACTTCCCAGTCTGCTCTCTGTCCTCCTGGGAGTGCTTGGTTTTGCTTCTAGCTGTGGGAGTTGGCTGCCCTCTTTTTGGTGTGGAGAAAAGAGTCCTGTTTACCCGCGTTCCACTGTAGAAAGTCGGGTTAGAGGGCTCACCCTGCTTCCCTGCCTCTGCTTTGGGATCCTTCTTTGCCATCTCCAAAAGCTGCTCTGCAGTGCTTGTTATTTTTGTTTTCTGGCTCCTCTTGTCGCCTTCCTTTCTCTTAAATAACTGCTTTTCTCGTCTCTTCTGCTGTTCTGCTTCATTTCTCTTTGGGGTGAGTTTAGTTGTTTTCTTTCTGTTCTCTTCACTTGTTTTCCTTTCACCATCTTTCTTTTGTTTGCGTTTATCCAAAACCCTCTGATCGCTTCTGATGAGGATGCTGGGCTTAACTTTGATCTTATTGTCCATGCGCACCTTCTCCTCCTTTTCAAGAGTCTTTCTACCCGCCTTTTTCTCTCCTCCTTTCATAACTTGCTGCCTCTGTGGCCCTCTCATTTCAACACGTTTTCCCTTCATTTCACCCTGCGCTTCTCTTCTGGGTTTAGCTGGTTTTTCTGTTTGTTTTTCAGACTCCAACTCTGACAAAGTGCTTTTAACTGGGAGATTAAAGGAGTCTGGGTCAGAGTGCACTGCAAAAGACAAATCATCAGCACTCACACTGGGCCCCATTCTGGAGGTTGAGGGGGACTCCACAGGTGGAGGCGTGGTCTTAATCTTCAGCTTCCTAAGGTTTAAGAAGGAGCATGAGTTGTCCAGTCTGTCATCGCTTTCCAGATCAGAAACCTTGCTGGTGTCTGGAAACAAGTGCACCATTGACATAAAATTGTCATTGTGAGAAGGAGCAGAGCAGGCATCCAGAGGGGTCTGGGATTCTTCAGGTGGTGGAAATGGGTCCTCCACAGGGCCTTCAGCTGCAGCGTCAGCTGTAGGTGGTTCTTCTAGAAGGTGTGAGGGCAGGAGGGGGGCGCAGCGGATCCAGTCTTTCATCTTGGGTGAATTTTGTTTGGGACTGGCAGCAGACGGGATTCCTGCGGGGGCCAAAAAGAGCGACTGCAAAGGTTTTTCGTAACTTGGTGTTGCTGGAGCTGTTTCTTCAGGGAGGGGAGCACTGTTTGCAGGAAGTGGTGGCAGCTCCTCCTGCATCGGTAAACCAAGAGGAAAAACAAAATGTATTATTAAAAATTACCATTACAGGCTTAGTAATTAAAGGATGCTCCACAACACATCATGACTGACAAAACGACATGACACTACCTTTCGCTCTCCCTGTGTGAAAACCTCAAGGGGGTCCTGGTCTGAAGAGAGGGGGGGTATCAAGGTATCGTTGTCCAGTATGGACTCCACCTGGCATAAAGAGAGGCAACAGTTTGGAACACATGAGTGACAAAACTGAAGAAGAAGAAGAAGAGGATGAAGCATTAATATTCAGGAAGCGTTATGAGCAAAATGTACTGAAAGTATCATGAAAATAAGGACACTAGTGCATCGATGCACAATTAGCATTTCACTGCTTTAGACAGCAAAGTGTCACAAGATAATTCATATATCAATTCAATAACTCATTTAAATTTCCAATTATAATTTTTTGTATTCTTCTCTTCTTCTGTGTAACAGTCACAGAAATCTGAGAAGTTTGTTTTCAAAACCCCCGTTTTGATCACAAGCCCTTCAACAACGTGCTAAATTTCGATGCAAGATTTTAATCTGTAAAGTAACTGGAGCTCTCAGTTGACTGTAGAGGAGTAAAAAACTTGTAGAAAATTCTTCTTCTACAAAACGTAGTGACATAGACATTTAAAGTGGCAAAAAAATAAACATGGAAATACACCTTAGAACTGATCTGTAGCCCCTTAACTGGCAAGGGCCCGGTGACGGGCCGTTTGTAGTCCCTTTTATATGGCAGGCTAGACCCTCCCATTTTTATTGACATGTCATTCGGCCAATCATGTAACTGGCTGCACCAAATCACCTGACAAAGCTACGTGACGCCCTCTGAGTATTATTGGCTCTGGGAAACCCATTTCTTAACATGATTGGCCGAATGAGGTGTCAGTCAAAATGGGCGGGTCTAGCCTGCCATATAAATGCACTTCATTCGGCCCGCGGACCAGACGCAGCCGATTAATAGGCTATGAAATGGGTTGTTCAGAGCCAATAATAACCAGAGGGTGTTATGTAGTTGTTTCAGGTGATTTTATTTGCTGCCAGTTAAGGGGTTAATGAAGCAGTTGGGTTGAATTTAAGAATTGTTTGGTTTAGGCACCGACTGTAACGTAGCTAGGGGAAAATGTGGTTTCAGTAAAACCTCAAATTGATGATTGAGCCTATGAACTCATCAGGAACGCCTTTACTGAACTCGTAAATTCACTATGGAGAGGGGTGGTTTTTCTCAGACTTCTATTGCATTCAGACTTTTTTTAAGCGACCAGGGGAGTTGCCCCCTGCTGGCAATTAGAAAGAATTCAAGTTGAAGGCACTTCCCCGTCTGCCTCATGTTTCAGACCACCTTTTTAACAGCTGTTAATATCTAACAGTAACAAATCTAGTTAATAAAAGTTAATAAAAGAGAAGAGATGCTTAACATGCTTAATATATCCTCATTACTAAAATGGCATCTGTAACACTGCTGCTTTGCCCATTTTTTTTCCCTTGAGAAACCATACTGCTGCACGCCAATTTCCTGAATACTATCAGTGGTGTAAGGGCAATTTTTGAGGCTCATAACGTTTTGGTGAGATGCTGTCTTCCTGCAACAAATATAATGAAAGGGTCATGCACAGATAGCGTACCTTACTGACAAATTCTGGATCACTGCACAGCTCACCCACATACTCCAGGAGTGAGCTGTTTTCTAAATTCAGTGCCCCAGCCTCTCCACACTCCTCTTCCCCAGTCTCTTTAGCCTGAGCAGGAAGCAGCTGAAAAGTGAAGGCAATGAGGGTAAATTAACTTTGATGAACAAACACAGTTTTACAAGACAGTTTTAAAACTTATTTTATATGCTTGTGCTTACTAAACCGATAACTTTTCCTGTATTTTATACGATACAGTTGCAGACCTCGTCAAAGAAGAAGTCCAAGCGCGCCATGCATTCCTCAAAGCCATCTTCTTTCATCAGTTCCTCATTCCAAAAGGATGAAGGCTCTGGAAAATCAGCTATCTTTATTTCATTGCCTGGGTTGCTTTCTTGCAGTTTGCTCTTCTGGTCCTCTGTGAGGGATGGTAGGCAGAATAAGAAAGGAGGAAAAATGTTAGCTTTTATTTCTTTCAAATGTCTCACAGTTCTGCTCAAATTTGTTTTTTTTGTTTTGTTTTGTATTTGTGGGGTGGGGGGGGGGGGGCGCTCATGTACCTTTTACGTGATTCATCGACCTCTGATCTCCCTCACTCCTCTCTGATGCGGGAGTTACATGTATCTGCATGCTTCCCGAGGCCCTGCGGCACAGATGGGAGGGTCAGACACAATCATGACACTTCCAGTGTTAGTTACCATGATATCTGCAATAATAGATCCCTTACTGGTCTGCAGCACATGTCTGATGGATTGGCATTATCTGCGGACACAAGATGGGTGGGAGGAGCCCGGGGTTGCACCAGAACTCTGGTGGATTGCTGAATGGGTGCAGCATATAGGGGCTGAAACCGAAACTGTAGCTGGGGCCGTGCGGCAAAGCAGGGGGCAGCCAGTAGGACAGCGGGGGAAAACAGGGGGGACACAGGAACTGTGGTACGGCACCAGGTGATAAAGCTTGGAGGTGGGGAGGAGGGGGGTAGGTAGCTGGCAGGAAGTTCACACTGATGGAGCTCGCCTGCGCCTGGGCATGGGTGGGGCTCACCTGGGCTGGGAAATGTTGCACAGCTTGCTTTTTTTGATAAGATGTGACTTCTTTCCTGGGCATTTGCATAGATCTTGTTTCGTGGACATCTGGCTTTTCCTTTGAAGGAGATCCCTCAGCAGAGAGACGCTGGTGGGGATTTTGTGGGTAGACTTGAGGGAAGACCGGAGCTCCTGACTGAGCGTGGTTCCCTCTGTCATTTGGGTCCATTTCAAGCAGAAATGAAGGTGCTGGATCCATCCTGGTTCTATGTATGCCTGTTGCTTTACTGTCAAAAATAAGAAGGTGATGAATATCACTTATTTCAACCAAAACATGAGCAGATTCTCAGCATATAAAAAAACATTTGCTTTCAGTTTTTCCTGCTCCACCCCAGCTTCTTATAGAGAAGCTCCGGCAGAAAAACAATTATTTTATCTTCCTGAGGATAGATGAACCAGCTGAAGGAAACTGCTGACGACTGCACAGAGTTGAGCCTATTTCTTTAATTAATAAGTGAAAGAGCAAAGAATGTAACTCATGAGCCATTTTATTAGGTACACCTTTTAAGCTGCTTGTAACCGTGTGATGCTATCATGTCAACATTGACTAAAAGCTCAGAGGAATGTTTCCAGCAACTTGCTGAATCTGTGCCACAAAGAATTGAAGGCAATTAAACTATTAAGGAATTACATGGAATTAAATGCACATTATGCACATATGTTGATATTTATTCTATATGTCAACAGTTTTCATACAGTTCAGTTTTTTGAATTAATAACAGTTTGCATTAATAAATTGTAATGGTCCATTACCGCCAAAACAGCCTGATGACTGCCCCCCTCCCTGAGCCTGGTTCTGCTGGAGGTTTCTTCCTGTTAAAAGGGAGTTTTTTTTCTTCCCACTGTCGCCAAGTGCTGCTCATAGGGGGTTGTTTTAGCTGTTGGATTTTCTCTGTAATTATTGTAGGGTCTTTACTTTACAATATAAAGCACCTTGGGGGGACTGTTGGGATTTGGTGCTATATAAAATAAGTTGAACTGAATTGAATTAAACTGAAAAAGCATGATTTGATCGGATGCATCAGCCTTATAGTGTACCTCCTCAACTCCGGCTCAGACAGTCATTTGAATTTTTAGCTCTCTGGAAGAACAGTTAATAAATACCTCACATGCATCAACAGGATTCAGACTTTCCTCGCCACCTGCTCACATGTTACAGATCAGAACAGGTAGCAGAGAAAATAACTGGCATAATAAACGTATAATAAAAGTAGCATTTAGTCACAGTGGAACTATTATGTCCCATATTTTCAAACTTTAGGGTTGCTTTGTATCATTAAAATGAAAAAAATATAAAATAAGGGGCCACACGTGTGTGTGTGTGTGTGTGTGTGTGTGTGTGTGTGTGTGTGTGTGTGTGTGTGTGTGTGTGTGTGTGTGTGTGTGTGTGTGTGTGGATCTATTTGAAAGTCAAAGACAGCCGAGTGTGAGAAGCTTAAAAGATTGATCTGTGTTTGAAAAGGTTTCAGTAGTGAGATTGAAAACAGTCAGATTGTGGGCTGTTTGTCACACAGTTATAGGACAACACTACTGAGGCTAGGTTTACTGCGTGCAGACGTGTTTATTATTAACTTGGTGTTTAAATGAGAGATTTTAGATGCTGCTGGCAGATGGTGAAGACTGAGAAACCAGTATCAGTATCTAACGTAGAAAAGTGGCATTGAGCCACCTCTGTTTTCAACACTTATAATAAAACATAAATAAAATATTTGTCATAGCATGAGCCATTATAACAAACTTTATGGTAAGGACACTCAGTGAGCATTATCTGCACAGTGTCTTTAAATACTTTCAGCTATGAGTACACACAACAGAAACAGCTGATGGTGCACACTGTAGTTAGTAGCAGTTCTTGTTGGGCTTACCTTTCTTAGTGGAGATAAACCAAGGCTTTCATAGACACTGTAAGAGTGTGCTCATGCTTCAGCTCAGTCCATCATTCAAAATAAGCTGGATTCAAGACTATTTTTATGCATAAACATTCCATATTTCATCCACAAATACATCAGAATTCACTACAGTTTATTTATTTTTATTTAATTTTGTTTTTTACAGTGTAGCCTTTATTTATTATATTCCTGTGAATTTCATTTATTAGAACTTTTTCTCACGTGTTGGTTGACTAAATGTTTTGTTTGTTTCGCAGACCCAAGGAGGATGCAGCTGCTATATTCTATGACGCACAGAATACTCGGTTGGTGGAATAATCCAGAATAATTATTCAAGAAACTTGTTGCTTTGTTAACCAGTTAAAATTAAAAATTATCTAAAAGAAAATTAAACAATAGTGTTCAACTTTGGTCACGTGACAAGAATAAGCGACACGGTAACTGATCCGGCCCTGTCTCCGAACGCAGAGGCGATAAAAGCACGTGAGAAACTCCGTTTCCCAGAATGCCGAGCGCTCTGAGTTGTGAACCGGATATCCGCTCTGTCTTTCTGGAGAGGACGCTCCGCAGCTGCACGTGGAAATCACAAGAAAAAAAACGTATTACAACAAAATCTAAGCTGTTGTTGCTATAAAACAGCTTCTCCGACGTGTTTTTAATCCGTGAGGCGTAAATTCCAGCTCCGTCAGGATGTTTCTGCAGTATTACCTGAATGAAAACGGGGACAGAGTGTATACTCTGAAGGTAATGTTGTGTTTATCTCCGGCATGTTTCACGTTGTTCTGTATAATCGTGTCACCGCGGCTAACGTTAAGGTAGATGTAAAGACACAGCACACCTGTGAAAACTTTAAAGTGGGCCAACGAAAACATCGATTAGTGCTTTCAACCTCACAAAAAGCTAAATTCCCAAACGGTGTACACCGTTTGGGAATTTAGCTTTTTTGCTATGCTTCCCGTAAGTGTGCAGGTGTTGTAAACACAGACGTCGCATACGTTAATAAAAGAGTGGGATATAGTCGTATCTTAAGGTAAAAACGGCTTTGAAATCAAAATAAACACGAAAAGCTGTGCGTTTTAAATAAAAATTAAGAATTCAGTATAATAAAGGAAAATACTTAAAACTGAACAAACCCAAGTCAAACCGAATAAAAATAGTTTGCTAAAAGTAGTAAAAACGGTGCAGCGACACGATAGTTAACAATGTTAAGTAGGCGTCAAAGTGAAGTTGTCAGGTGGGTGAAGCCAAAGACCAGCAGTGTGACTTAGTAGAAAATTGGATAAGTCTTTGCATTGTTACTTCTAGTAGATAATGCTTTGTGGACACGCTGCTATCAGCTGACATGTCTAAAGCTTTACTGATCATTCTTAAATTCAGCTGGCTCCACTATTCTATGAGCAGGTGCATTATAAAAGCTTATTACAGCTGCTTTCCATACTGTAGCCACTGTAAAGCCTGTATAAATGGAGGGATGTGGTTTAAACACCATCATCAGACTACCCTTGATTTAACCCAACAGTGGGGGCCGATCCCACAGCCTGCTCTGCACCGCTCTGCTGTAGTTCAGTGTGCCACAGTAATCCAAACTAACCAGATAATCTCAGCGAGCAATGCATGCACAGATTTAGTGTCTGATTTAAAATGTCCGATGTGATTTAGGACATTACAGCTTCAGGCTTTAAATTCCTGCATAACTGAACGGTCCTCACCTTTGAATGTAACGCGTTGTCTTCCTCTGCTCTCGACTGTTGCTTCCATCCCTGTCCATCTCTTGAGTATGAAGTTATCACACATTAACTTTTTTCCTTCCCGGGAAATGCGGCCTCTGCCACGTTACCGGGCGTGCAGATTCACTGTCAAGACTGCACAGACGCAGTTTGCGTGGCATTCATCGGGCTGTTTTGAAATGAATTACCTGGAGCTTCACAAGAGTTACAAAATAACAGGAAACCCGGATATGTAGAGGGTGTAAGTGAGGCTACACATGAACCGACGTATGTTTGAAGTCGTCCGTGGTACAGTTTGTCCGCCGTAACCACTTGACCAACAGTGGGCAGTTTCAGAATGAAATAAAGACCCATTTTCACCTGCTTCTAGTCGAGTCTGAGGTGCCTTGTGGCTTTTGTCACATTCACTGTGAACATTGTCTTGCTGCTGCAGGATTTTTATATTATTTTTGTAATTCTTGGCTTTGCTTTTCACTTTAATCAGGCTGTTTATTTATAAATTTCTGTGTTTGGTACTTGTGTTTTTGGAGACCTGCAGTATTCGTAAATCTGTCTCACTTGGAAAGCGCTCTGGGTCAACTCTTGTTGTTTGAAACATGCTCTATGCTTTTCAACAGCAGGACGTCTTGCATCCATGTCAGCAGCAATGAGGAATCGGGGAACTATGTGCAGATTTTAGCTCAGTGCCTGCTGGTTACTTATTATGTCACAAGTGGAGAGACTTTCTAACTGGTTCTTAAAGCTGGTTGGTTGCCAGGGGCTAGAAAAAACACGCAGCCTGGGGGTGGGTGGAGGTGTTGGGCAGAACCGGTCCGCCGAATTATCCAGTCTGAACAAGTAGATGGCTTTGGAAAATGTTAAAACTGCAAAGAGGAAAAGCATAAATTCAAAACTTTTAACTGTGTTTTCCTGGCATTTGTGTTTTGCTGCTCTTTGGATTTCTTTGATTTATTGCAGCAGACTGGCGATCTGTCCAGGGTGTACCCCCACCTCTCGCCCCGTGACAGCTGGGATAGACTCTCGAGACTATCCCAGCTGTCATGGATGGATGGAAGTTTATAAAAAAGATTTCGACAAGAGCTTAAAATGTATTTTCATGATATGAAAACCTTAAAAATGGTGACACAAGAACATATTTTGCTCTTATTTCATTCTTCTTTTGTGGCTCCTCTTTCCACAGAAGGTGAAACCTGACGGGCAGCCCACCAGCTCAGCCCACCCGGCTCGATTCTCCCCGGACGACAAGTTCTCCCGGCACCGGGTGATGCTGAAGAAACGCTTCAACATACTGCTCACCCAGCAGCCCAAACCTGTCCTGTGAGGGAGCGAAGGAGGGCGAGGAGAGACGGAGCTACAAGGAGAAGAACAAGAAAACTCCTAGGCTGGATTCAAAGGACTGCTCATACCTTCCATTTATGTGATGCCGTTTGTTCATATTTTTTTAAGGTTGTTGTTTTGATTTGTTCAAGCTAAATATGTTTATGCTTCATTGTTCCTCACTTGTTGTCCCCGTGTGTATAAAATCCAGACAAGTTGACAGCTTGGAGGATAAATGAAGAAAACTGAATGCAGATTGTCTTTAATGTGTCACCCACCTGCAGGGGTCGCTGTAGGAATAGGATCACATAATGTGTGGCATTGCCAAAACACGCATACTAGATTTGAGGAAGTGCTTCAGCATGAGATTTGCAGATTCTGCAGATATTCATTTTCCAGCACAGTATAACCTCCTTCCTAATCTTTTTTTTTTTTTTTAAATCTGTTTTACACAAAAACCTGCAGCCAAAGCACTGAAATGACTCGTAGATGTAGGACAGGCATGTGTCCCTCTTCATGTGTGACTGCACAGTATTTTTCTTTTCTCCTTTGTCCAACTGTCCCACATTTTGATTTGCCCTGGTTTTTGAAAACCAGCGTAAGTGGTAAACGCTTTCATAAAGCCTGGCTCGTATTGAGCGGCTGTGAAGAAAGGATGTCAACACATGTTGTCCCGCAGGTTGTGTCACTGTTGTTTTGCTGCCGACAAGATGCCAAAGGTGGAACTGCAAGAGACCGCAGAGTCCCAAGATGAGATTATGATGCAAACTGTCAAATTAAAGGAAATGTAGCTACAATTGAAAGTGGTGGAAGGTTATTCTCTGAAATTTGTGGCTCATTTTTAGCAGACAAAACAGCAACTGGAATAAGTTTTAAGTGTTATTGAGGCAAAAAGGAGAGGACTATCACAAAGTACTAAAATTCACCTTCTTACGGTCATTGTAAATTTCTCAAAAGTTAAGGGAACATTCGATAATCCCAATGTAACGCAGACATTTAAATTTTAGGAATATCAGTCTGGTTTGGAAGCAGAAACTATTGTGAATTAATTTTAGTTGCTTTGGTACAAATGAAAGCTGCACTGGAGAGGCAACAAGAAGAAAACCCTCAAAAGGGGAATGGCTTCTCAGGTGGTGGTAATAGACTGCTGTTCAGTCCTCATTCCTCGTTACTGGTTTGTCTCTAGTTTTGCTTTTTACAAGTGTCCTTATCACTGCTGGTAGCATGAGACAATCTTTGGGTATGATGAGAGGGTGGATGGTGTCCTCGGGGATCTGCTTGCAGACCTGGATTAAGGCATCAGTGAGCTCCTGGACAGCATGTGGCGTGTGCATGATCCGTAACATCCCAGGGGTTCTCAGTTGGATTTAGTTTTGGGGGAGCATGAGGGGCAATCATATCCAGGAGCTTCCTGGACACTGTGATCGCAAGAGGCCAGGCATTGTCCAACACTAGATGAACCCACAGCCCACTGCACGGCACAAGGTCTGAGGAATTAATTGCGGTACCTGACAACAGGGTACTGCTGGCTAATACCATTCCCTTGTTGGGAATGGTGCTTTTCTGGAGCAGCTGTTGTCACTCTGATTTGCAGTTGAAATGGATTCACATGGCTTTATGCTTCCTAACAATATGTCAAAGGTGGAACTGAAAGTGGCCACAAAGTCACAAGATTTGTGTAGAACATGATGCAAGATGCAGGAAATGAAAGGAAATGTAGCTAAAATGAAGACTGTGAACTTTCTAGTGAGAGGGAAAGTGCTGGAAGGTTATTTTCAGTTATTGATTTATTTTTTGACTTGTTTTTGTCGGTTTTTATTCTGACTCTTACAAGGACAAATGGATACCCCTGAAGTTTAATCGTTTTGTGGTGTGATGTGTGACTGTAACATGGAAAACATACTTTAAGCTTTCCCAACAAAAAATAACAGTGAAACAATGGAAAGATACTTTATTAAAATAAGTAAAACTACAGGAGTATTATCATCAAAACAAAAAGTACTGTTTAATGCATGAAAATAGCAAAGGGCACAGTATTTCAGATATTTAGCATCATGTTATTGAATTGCTAATGCAACAGCAATTCTTTAAAGTTTCATATTTTAAGGTTTGGTACTCAGTGACCCTTTGGGCTGCCTCCAAAGGGTCACATGAAAAGTGTGGGGGTCCGCAGTGATAATTAAAGGGGTATGAAGGGAGCAAAACTTAATGTAGCTGGTAGAAAGTTACATTATTCATATTTTTAATATGGTGAAGTAACAAGAAGCTATAGCTGACAGATAACAAAAAAAAGTACCATATCTCACACTGAAATGCCATTGGACATTCTGTATAATGACAATAAAGGCATTCTGTTCTATTCTAGTGGAAACAAAGTACAAGTGGCATAAAATTGAAATAATTATAAGTAATTATTGTGGTTTAACTTAATATTAAATTTGTTATTTATTAACGCATTCTAAGTAATATGTATTAATACGAATGGATAGATAGATGGACGTTCAAAGAAATAACTGATAAATTTGAAATATGTAGCAGCAATCTTCGGAACTACATTACCCATGTAGCGTTTTACCGCTTGTTCGCCACTACGCATGCGCGAGCCATTGAAGCGACGGCAAGGAAAAAAGGACCCGCCGGGCACTCTCGCGTGTGTTTTGTTGAGTCTGTTGGACAAGAAAAAAAAAAAGTGAAAATCTGGGAGAGGATCCAAATCTTCCCAGATGTAACAGAAAACAGCCATATATGCAAGGTGGAAGCATCCTTTAAAGGAAACCAGAGCCAGGTATGTGTTTTAGGTGACTATTGTGTAAGATTGGAGGGGGTTTTTTTCTTAATCATTTGTCGGTGTCGGAGCTCTGCGGAGTTGACAGTTTGTATGGCACCGTTAGCCGCTGCGTTAGCTCCGGTTAGCCGCGCCGACTGAAGGCGACCGACCCGACACGACCTCCGCGCGTATATGTGTGTGTATGTGTGCATCTATGGACACCCGGGTGATGGCTCGGTGCTGGACGTGCTACCCCTCTGTCACACGACCCTTGGTTAAAACGAAAATTGAAACTTTGTAAGTAACGAGCTAATTACCCGGCCGGTTTATCCTGGAATTTACAAACGGCTTTTAAATTTATTTCTTTTTTAGCCATTTGTTTTCAGCCGGCGTTCAAGCGGCTGCGCTCAAAACAGCTCCCTCATGCCATTAAAAACGCTCTCCGTAACGAGGTTTGAAACATCTGCTCGCAGTTTTATTCTAACGCTGGCTCTGACCGTACCGTACCATCTGCAGGTGTTGAGTGACCGGTTCAAGCCAGAATTATTATGGCCAGCTTAATTGGCTTAGAGTGGGCGGTGGTTAGAGAGGCGAGCATCACCCGGCACCCGATTTCCCTAAACTGGCTAATTAGATGTTTTTTTTTTTTATCTTAACTGGTAAAGGTGTTTTTGGCTGTGTCCTTGTCACTGGATCATATTGGCTTACAGCCGCATTAAACTGGTGATGGAGACTGTGCCTGCCGAGAGAGCAGGAGGACATAATCTCCCTAATCTGACGGTAAAGTTCGTTAATTATAGCAATATTACGGCAGTGTTTTCACAAACCTGGAAAAATCTGGAACTTACTATGATTTGACAGCCACACAGTGATGAGTTAGTCATTTTCTGTTAGTTTAGGTTTAAAAGTAATCATTAGTAATGCCTCTTTGATATGTTTGGGATGTCAGGCTAAAAGACTCAGGTAGTCGCACAGGTATTGATCTGGCAACTTGGTGAATTAATCCCTTGTCATTGATTATGGGCCGTACCACTGTGACTGTCTCGTGATGCCAAAATAACAGCTTAAAGTGCAAAAATGAGGACTGAGTTGACAGAAAAGAGAACATAATGTACTCGATACCTATATAAAAATAGACTCTGTAATATTATGTAAGTGGCATACAGTACCAGTTAAAAATTTGGACAAACTGGTACTGTATAGAAGAGTAAATGTGTGTGTTTAAAAAAAATAAGCAACAAAAAACCCCACCCTGGATTTGGTTTGAAACCCCCCAAAATTGCATTTTGCTGGCGCTGGTTGGGTGAAGGGTCACAGGAAATCAGTCAGAATCCACTATCCTTCACAATACAAAGTAGCCACCCCACTTTCTCGGCACCAGATCTTAACCAGGTTATCACCTCTGAGAGATTTTGAATCTGTGTGTTAGACAGCAGTCCACCTCCAAGACCAAAACAAAGTGAGGGAATATGGTATATTAGCCCTTGCAGGTATCTGTATTACAAATCAAGCTCCGCATACCTGGGATCTTTTCCTGGCTTTGCTTAAACTCACCATAGACTGTATATAACACGGATGATACTATATTGCCAAAGTATTCACTCACCTATCCAAATCATTGAATTCAGGTGTTCCAATCACTTCCATGGCCTCTGGTGTATCAGACCAAGCACCCAGGCAGACTGCTTCTACAAACATTTGTGAAAGAATGCGTCGCTCTCAGGAGCTCAGTGAATTCCAGCATGGCACCATGATAGGATGCCATCTGTGCAAAAAGTCCAGTCGTGAAATTTCCTTGCTCCTAAATATTTCACAGTCAACTGTTAGTGGTATTATAACAAAGTGGAAGCAGTTGGGAATGACGGCAAATCTGCCATGAAGTGGTAGGCCATGTAAAATCACAGTCGGGTCAGCGGATGCTGAGGTGCATAGTGCACAGAGGTTGGCAACTTTCTGCAGAGTCAATCGCTAAAGACCTCCAAACTTCATGTGGCCTTCAGATTAGCTCAAGAACAGTGCATAGAGAGCTTCATGGAATGGGTTTCCATGGCAAAGCAGCTGCATCCAAACCTTCCATCACCAATCACAATGCAAGGCGTTGGATGTAGTGGTGTAAAGCACAGCACCACTGGACTCTAGAGCCGTGGAGATGTGTTCTCTAGAATGAAAAAAATCACTCTTCTCTGTCTGGCAATCTGATGGACGACTCTAAAGATTATTTTGGTAGTCGACTAATCTGTCAATTATTTTATCAATTAGTCACCTTACCTCTTCTATAATAATGACCCATAAAAATATGAGTTTGAAAAAAATCTAATGTATTTTTAACATTAATGTGACTGTCACAACAAGTATCAAATAAACTATGCATATTAAAGTGAATGCAATTTTATTGTTAAATGAAAATATAATGTGCAAATAAGTAAATAAAAATGGTCTCTGTCCAAAAGTTCAAATAAAGCTTCATATTAAATCAAAAAGATTTTTCCCGTCCAAAACAGCTGAAAAGTTTACAGATGATTCAGTTCATGAAGAGGTTTACTATTCAGAATGAACGCTGATATTAATGCGAGGAAAAAAAGCAGGAGACAACAAAGCTGCTCCTATTGTCCTTCACTTGTTAGCTAACATAACTGAAATGGTGCCGAGACCATCATCCATGAGAGCTTGTTTCCGACAGGTAAACTAACAGAAACATTACTGTACAAACATTAACAGGTATCAGCGACGCACTAACGTATCCTTCCAGAGCTGATGTCACAGCTCCAGGGTGCTGGTGTTTTAAATGCTCAGCACTGCAGCGATGCTGCTGTGGAAGGAAAGCTCTGCTCTGCACAGTCTGCATTCAGCTTTATTTTTGTTTTCTGTCAAATGCCCCCACAACTTTGACAGTCTGTCTCCATTTTCTTTCATTTTCTCCACCCTCTTCTCTGTTCCACCATTGTTATGTTGTTCACGTTACTTTCTTCATTGTTAATATTGTTGTTATGGCAGACAGTGGAGGCAATACTGCCCCTACATCTTCTTGTAGTGTATTGCAGTTACAAAATCACATGATAAGTGGGAAAAAAATGGATGGATGGGTTTTTTGAAGTTAAAATTACACGTTGACTAATTTTTGTAGTCGATGTAATTGATTATGTCAATGAATCGTTGTACCCCTACTTGTCTGACTGCATTGTACCAAGTGTAAAGTTTGGTGGGGGGGGGGGGGGGTATGGTGTGGGGTTGTTTTTCAGGGGCTGAGCTCGGCCCCTTAGTTCCAGTTAAAGGAACTCTTAATGCTTCCACATACCAAGACATTTTGGATAATTTCATGCTCCCAACTTTGTGGGAAGAGTTTGTGGATGACCCCTTCCTGTTCCACCATGACTGCGCACCAGTGCACAAAGCAGGTCCATAAAGACATGGATGAGTGGGTTTGGTATGGAAGAACTTGACTGGCCTGCAGATTCCTGACCTCAACCTGATAGAACACCTTTGGGATGAAGCCATGGCTTCTTGTCCAACATCAGTGTCTGACCTCACAAATATGCTTCTGGAAGAATGGTCAGAATTCCCATAAACACACTCCTAAACCTTACGGAAAGCCTTCCCAGAAGAGTTGAAGCTTTACAGCTGCAAAGGGTGGGCCGACATCATATTAAACCCTATGGATTAAGAATGGGATGTCACTCAGGTTCATATGCTTGTGAAGGCAGACAAGCGAATGCTTTTGGCAGTATAGTGTATTTTCATGTCTGAAAAATGTTTTTGACTTAACCACTGTGATCAAGTAAGGTGATGGCTCTGGACGACGATGCTTCCTCTGTCACTCATTTTGTTCGTTATGACAAGTTATTCAACATGCACATAAAGAATGATTCCCAGGCATGTTCTCACAGTGAGGATTCATTTTACCCCGGTATTGGATCAGAGCCAAGGTGTCGGCTTTATATCAGAACTGGAAAAAACTGTGTATCTCTGCATTAAGGCATTGTCAGTAGGGATGGATATCTTTGAGATTCGAGTCATCAAATTCTGTTGTTGACTCTAACCCTGCGTAGGTTTCATTTTCACACGAAGGATTAGAGTCAACAACAGAATTTGATCAAATTAGGGCTGCAACTATCGATTATTTTAGTAATTGAATATTCTATCGATTAGTCCATCAATTAATCGAGTAATAAGATAAGAAATACCTTTTGGCTTATTCATCTGCATATTTTAACTTCCGTAGATTTACTGCAGTTTTTCGCTGTGTGAAACAAACGGTGGATGGAGCAGCTACAAAGTTCTCTTTTCTTCAGGGTGACATTTGTTGATCAGATGGATGATGAAGGGCTCCTCCAGCTGTTTCCCAGTAAAGGTTTAATGGTGGTTACTGGAAAAAGCGCTGCTGCTTTGGACAAAAAACGTTTCCTTTTGCTCCACCTTAGCTCACCGTCTCAGTAATGGCTCCGCCTCTTTGCACGTGCCGCAGACGTGTGTAGACAGACTACGCCTGAAACTACTGCTGCTGTTGTTGTGTTATCAGTGTTTTTGTTGAAAAACTGGGGGCTGCATGCGCGTAATGCTGTAATGCTTTGCATTCGCACGCGCCCTCCTAAATACGTTTCTATTGCAGGTCTATTTTTAGTCGCTAATCAGGGATTAAAGCATACAACTATTTTAATGGAGCCCCTCGGTACTGAACGGGGTTTCCCGTGTTACCAAATGATCGCAGTGCTAATGGTGGTGCTCACTAGCAAACTGTGGTGATAGCAATCTGTTCTGGTAGCTAACTGCTGAAATTCTCAGCCCAGTGAGCACAACACACACACACACACGGGTGTGAGAGAGCAGTGGAGGCGTGGAAAAATGTGTCAGCGATGATCCACCCATCCATCGGTGTTAACGGGTTGTTTTTTCAAAAAAGAAGGAAATCTGTCGCAGTGACGGAGAACTTTAATGCTAATGTGGGTGAAATGGTCTGCTTACCTTGTGACACCTGAGCGCTGCAGAATTTAAACAAAGTATCGAAGCAACAAATTTGTGTCGAGGATTTTTTTTATAATCAAATTATTTGAGTTACTTGAGGAATCATTGCAGAGCTAGATCAAATCTTGCAAGCTCCACTGCCATGAATGTGATAGGCATTATTTAGTTACGCACAACTGAGAGAAAAAAAACACTCTGACTTTGATAGAAGCATCTAATAAGCCTGGAGACATACAGCTCAGATGGACTGGATCCTTTTGGAATCGGCCCTCATTGGAAAGCTGTGCTCTGCAATATGGCCATTTTAAAAGGCCAGTGCTTGCTTGTTTTCCATGGAATGGTTGCTGAATTGTTTATACATTGCTCTCAGTATGTTGGCATTGCTACACATCAGTGTGAACTTAAAGTTGGGTTAGATTTAAGCAAGCAGGTCAGTCTCTAGTGAGTCATAAGGATCAGTCATCAATCGATTGATGCCAGACTGGAGATGGAAGTAGTAATATCTGTATCTGAAGCTGTTCTGGCAGCATAAGATGGCCTATCACCTTGCTGTATGTTGTTTAGTTTTCCCTTAATTTCGTTAATTAGAAACACGTGCTGTTGCTTTATAATGGAAACTGATTGCCTCTAGGTGTAGTTCTGTCACTGAATCTGCCAAATGTAGCTGGAGGAGGCTCATGAAAATAACCTCACGCCCTCCTTTAGAGTGGATGCTTTTTCAAGTTGAACACGAAAGACGAATATGCTGCAGCTTTCTTTATCTCTGAGACCCCCCCCATCTTGTCCACTGCTGAATGTAGACTGACAAAGACTGTGAGGCAGGCAGTGTTATAAAACAGGAAAGAGAAGCCGTGCCTGCGATTGCAGAGTGAGAGAAAACAGCCGGGAGCTACTGGCACAACCGGTTGGAACTGCTCTCTTTTAATAATTAAATTATGAACCAAGCTAAAACGCAGTGTTCACCTGTGCTGGGTCACTTTCTTCCCCCTCAGGTTAGTTAGTAAACTGGATATCTAGTTCATAGCCACTAAAGGCACTTGGACAACAGTGATGCTCACACTGGTTACTGTTTCAGACCTCTTTCAGTTAGAGAGCGGTCATGTTGCTGTGAAAAGATGATACCTGTGACAGTAATTTTCCTGGAGTTTAGCTGGTTTAATTTTGCTATGCATTGACACTCACGTGTTTTATGTACAGGAAAGAAGGTAGGTGGAAATGTGTGTGTGTTTTTATGTTGATGTTTTATTCTGAAAGGCGATTTTGATTTGAAAAGCACAGTTATGGCCTTAAAGTGACACGCAGGAAACCTCTTTCCTACATCAGTTATTAAATAATTTATAATCAGCAGCAACTTATTCTTCCTTCTCTTCAGGGACATTTAAAGTCCGTACTCTCACCCCTACACCCCTGCCTTTAATTCTCTCTTTCTTTCCCACTTCCTTCGATTAAGCCTTCCCCCTCTCCTCCTCCTGCCAACAGTATGTATGTATTATACAGTTTTTACTTTACATTGTATGGTTTTTACATTACAATATAAACCGTCTTGAGATGACTGTTTGTTGTGATTGGGCGCTATATAAATAAAATTGAACTGAAACAGTAGCACAGTTTTCAGCGGCACCCTGCTGGCCAACAGCACCCATGGTGGTCGTTGTTAACCCGGGCCCCACTTGATCCGGTATGGAAATCTTTAAACTTTTTGATGAGCCCTGTGTTTGATTTGGCAAATATTTTATGCCAGATGCCCTTCCTGACACAACCCTTCCTATTCAGGACTACAGTGGCTTGTGACCCCAGCAGAACTTTCAAAATAAGAGTGAGGGAATTGTCCATATGTGGTGATACACTGGTTTCATTTACCAGCCCAGGAGGTTGCCACTTGGCATTTTATAAAATGAGAAAGTCACAAATGGAGCCTGTATGATGTAGCTGTGTACTATATGAAGATTTTTTGGGGGCTTTAATTAAATTTCTGCTTTATATTTCCCTGTGTCTATCAACCTCTCCTGTACCCCTCACTGTACCGATTTCTTCTGCCCTGACTGTGACCGCTCATGTGTGATATTAGTATAAAGACATTTTTACCTCCAAGGTGCTCATCAGACAAGTTTTAGTTACATTTATTGGAGAAACGGCAGAGAGATAGACACCTTTAACACACGTGACTGCTGAGCCATAGGAATCTAAACGAAGTTCAGGTAGAAAAGATAAAGCACAAAGGGTAGTTTAAAGATTTAGCTGGATAATAAGACATCCTGAGCTCTGTTTCTCACAGCTGCCTGAAACTTTGATGCTACATATTCACACATTTATAGTTGGAGGATTTGGTCATCCTGTGCTTGTATCACTGGAAAAAAAACAACAGAACATTTTTTATTGTACCTTTTCTTTCACATGCCTGGTGGAAGACATCTAGTTTGCTTAAATGGAGAATTTCAGCATCAAAAGGACAAATTGTAGAGGCCACCGTTACCTCAGTATCAACTGTAAGATAGCCTAGCTCACCTCAGCTCAGCTAGCCAGTCCGTGACTCCTCCTACCCCTTCCCTCTTCTCCTGCACCCCACGTAGTACCCCTACCCACCCCCTATCTCTTTCAAGTGAGCTGCCATGACATCGGTGCGCTTCACCGTGACACCCACCAAGGCGGAGGACCTCCCGGGGGCGTCTGACTTGTCGCCTGACATCAGCCTCCGCTCCGGTTCCCGTGTGCACTTTGAGTCCGAGAGCGCCAACAGAAGCGACCCGATCAGCGAGGCATCGGGAGGCGTGACGACGACTTCTGCGACAGGAGGAGGAGGGGCTGACACGCCGGATCACAGCAGCATAGACCAAGGTGAGGGGACACACATCTAGCTCAGAAATATTGCTTTCTAAGTGATGGTGTTTAATCTTATGTTTGAGACATGACAGCCCTCTTTGAAGTTTCTTTATTGGCTTCGTTATAACTGACATAGCTGTGCAGTTTCCATCAAAACCCATGAAAGAGGGACAATGCGTTCAGGGTTATGTTGCATAGGTCAGTGTAATGTTTCCTGACTTTTGTTACATGACGGCTAGGTTAAAAATTGATGCTGATAAGTTTTTATTGATTCTGCTTGCAGGTCAGATTTTTTTTTTTAAATCGTTTCCTAATCAATCTTCTTTCTGGAAAAAACTTGGCCTACGCAGGTTTTCAGCTCCAACTCTGAAAGCAATGTGAAAACAAAGCAAAAATTCATAATGTGACTTCCTTTGTGCCATGTGATTCGCATCATTGACTTTGCAGAGTGCAAAACAACATCCAGACATTGATAAAGGGATTGATGAGTCTTGCAGACATGATTCTAATAAACTGGACAGTTCGGTCCTGTTTCTACCTGATTTCCAACCTTTTTCTGCTTTTGCTTCTGAATTTTACTGTTAGTCTCTTTGCAACATTCAGTTTTCCATTCTTACGTAAGCTACAGAATTGACCAACATACGGTCTGCCGTGTTTCTCGCCTGTGTTTCTGACACATTTTTGGTTTAAACACAATTCAGTCCGTCTTACATATGATCATTTAATAGTTAACTTTAACACAGAAGTTTCCACACATTCTCTGTAAAATTAGTTTAGCTGTATTCATGCAGTGCACTTTTGTTAGTTTATTTTTTTTCTGTTTTGCTTTTTATAGCAACAGACACAGCAGCAGTCATCTTAAATAATGTAGTAATGAGATAAAGACCATAAGAAGCACCACGATCAGCTCCATGTCTACTTGTTAGGTGCTTGATACGTAACCTACGTAAGTGGCCAATGTTGTTGGCCACGTTTATGCTTGTGCAGGTGCGTTGGGTGTGTTAAATACCTTTCGGTCATGTCACGGTGTTTTACGTGCGGTGGTGGCCGACAGAAACATAAAATGCTGGGACTTTTTCCCTCCTGGGTCCTACTCTTTGCTATGGTCAGTTTTTTTTTTTGTTTAAGGTGCAAACATTTCTCCCTCTAGTTTTTTCGCTTCTTTGTACAAACTTGGGAAGTAGCCAGAAACGCAGGGAATGAAGGGTGTTTCTCTGGAGGTGTGCTTCAGGTTACGTTGTAAAACTTCAAAAATAACTAACGATATTAGACCAGAGTTATGGCATTTTTCTATAATGATGTCAGGGCTGCAGCTTCATCTAGTGGCAGATGACATAACATTTAGGATGAACATTTACCTGCACTGGGTATCAATTAAAACCTTAATAATTAGGCTAACCAGCTAGTACGTCTGGTACCGACTAGTGACAATAGCGACGATTAGTCGTCTAGTCCATTAGTCGCGCACATCCCTATTCATAATGTGGTTGAAGGGCGTTGCTCTGGTCTGTTCTTTCTGTTTTAAAATCTGTTTTAAATATCTGCATTTATGACAGCTATATCAGCAGATAGTTAGTATTCGATGATATATTGGTCAGGCTTTAATGCTTGGAAGACATCTAGTTTCAGTGTGGACCAAGCTTAGGATCTGGACTTATTCAGTCCAAACCACACAGCAGCATATTAATGAATAACCTCATATTGTTGATGGGTTCAGGCGTTTGCTTTTGGTGTCTCTTTCCACCATCTTTTTGTCTCTGCTAAGTTACTATATGTACTTCCTACATCTTCCCCATGCTAATGTGTTTATTTTAATTCACCTAACCATAACTCTGTATAGATAGCATTCTGTCTGTAGCAAACTTCAGCAACCCTCCAGATGTTACTGGTGTTTAGTTTTTTTTGTCTTAAATTACAAATGAAGTCATAGCAGCGCTGTACATTTTTCAGAAATACTTCAGTCAAAATACTGTGTACCCACTTTAGATGGCAACTAGCTGTCTAACTTACTGAGTCTGAAAACACTAAGCTTCATATATTTTGTTCAGTATTTGTTTGCTTTTGGGAACTGAGGGAGTCTTTGGACCTGCTAATGATGTCAGAATGAACAAGCAGGTAAGCAAGAACTTGGCGACAGTGAAGAGAAAAGAACCCAACTTTGAACAGGAAGAGCCAGGCTTAGGGAGGGCAGCCGTCAACGGTGACCGGCTGGGGTGGGCCACTAGTTATGATGGCTCATGTAAAAACCACTGCTGGATTCCCATGCAACAAATTCCCCCAAGTGAACTAGTGAGACAGGTTTTCATTGGACACACAGAAAGGTTTCAGGCAGCTGTTTGTCCAGAGTGTTAGCTTTATGGGAAATAAAAAAGATAATGCCATTAGGGTAGGGTTTATGGCTCTCTGGGTTATTAGGCTTTCCATTTGTTTTTCTAAGTGAGAACTTTAATCCAGAGTGCTTCCCTCAGGGTTACACACCACTGAGCAACAGTTGAACTTCACCGTTTTTGCGGTTAGCAGAAGCTGAGAACAATGAGAGAATTTTATGCTGTTGTGACCGGAGTGTATGTTCCACTTCCTCCACTGCTGTTAATAGTCCGCCTACAGAACAGATTCAATTCTTTGCTTTATCATAAAACCTTTTCATGTGTATTTTCATGAGAATACACAAGAGTCCAGATGAATAAATAAAGAAAAATGGTAAACTCTTTGTGACTGATGTGACTATGCAGACATCACAAGGGTTACAACCATGCTGAGATGATCCACTTAAGCTCTTGCATAGTACTAGGATGCCCCAAGTGCTTTAATAAGCTTCCATAAATAGAAATTGAGCCAGTTAATACGGCTGAGTTTCAGTCAGGCTGTTGTGATGCTGCGGCGGCTGTTTGTGTGGCTGCCCAGCTTTGTGAGTCTGGGCAGAAATAGCAGAGCAGCCGTCTCAGATGAAGAAAAATGCTGTTGTAGAAGTGAACGAGTCAAAGGCAGGAGGTGTGGAGAGTTATTTTCGGAAAGGTCATAGGCTCTGTGATCCATTAATTTTGACACCAATAAAGTTCCCCACTGAAGTAGGTGTGTATACAGTCCACACACTGCTACATCTGGCTCCAGTAACTTAATGCTCCACTGACTGTATGCACACACACACACACGCGCGCGCACACACACACACACGAAGCATTAAACTCAGGTGTGGGCAGAGGACTCCTCCTGGGGACACACACAGCTGTGTTCCCTTGTGTTGAGCTGGGCGTGGATTGTAAACTGAAGTTCAACAGCTGAGGCGCTGAGAGGACTGCAGTAATAACTCACAGATTGACTCTGGACAGCTTATTGTTACCTCGCCCACTGATAGATGGAGGAAGACACACTGGTCTGTCTGTCTGTCAGCAGGATAACTCAAAAAATTCTGAAAGGATTTCGATACATTTCTGGAGTTGTTGAGGGGGGTACAAGGAACAATTTTGGTGGTGATCCGGATCACGTTCTGAATCCAGAATTTTTTAAAAGGATTTCTATATCATAGTGAGATTTTGGGATATCATTGTTCATTATTGGAGGAGGATTCCAGATCTAATGATCCAGAATGCTGAAAATGATTTATGATTGAGTATGACAACACTGGGTGGTGTTTATTGCAGCGTAGTATCGGCACATAGAAAATTTGGGGTGGGCAAGATATGCGCACTACTGCGCTCTTAGCCAGGCTAAGAGTGGGATTTGAGATTGATACTAGTATAGATATTTAGGAGCGCATAGCACTATAGATATAGTGTCATAATGCTGTGTTTTCTACAGAGGCAACAAGTGTATGAGTACATGGAAAAGAAGGCACCCCAGCACTTTTATTGTGTCGCCTACCAAGAAGCAGGGAGACACTTAGTGATCGCTTCGCTGTTGTCTGTCTGTCACACTTTCAGTATCTCAGTAACTGTGCAGCATATTGACTTCAAACTTGGAGGATAGGTACGTATTGAATAGTACAACTGCAGAGCACAAGAACCATGACCCATCCTCCTCTTATACTGGAGTTATTGGCCTTTGCTCACTTCTTGAACTAAAAAAATTTTTAGTCATTCAGAGTCATCAATATTTCGATCATTCATTCGTCTCTCAGCTGTCCCATCTCTGTGTTACCTATGCCAGATATCTTTATCCATATTGAATGAAATAAACTTCACGTTTAAAATATAGACAGTTCTATGCAGTACCTGTTGAAGAACCGTTATTTACTGTAAAAATCTGTTTATAAATATTAAATGCTAAGCTTAAAACTTAATCCCTTACTTTTGTATAAATGAATAAATTTTCTGACAAGTCTTTGGAATACTCTTGTTTATAATAGTATCATGCATACTTTGTGACAGTAAATAGTGGATAGGTGCTCAGATTCCTCTCCAGTCAGTGATCCATGGATGGCCTCCAACTCCACCATCTTCAACTGCAGGTTGCGACAGTAGTTCTTGTTTCGCTGTGCTGCCTCAGTGATTTTTGGCGTAGCGGCACACAAACATCCACATGTTGCTAAGAGACACGGCTAAATGACATCCTGCTTACACGGGCAGTGCTGGGTGAAGCTGCTTAGCACCAGCTGAACTTTCAAAATAATAGTAAAAACTCTAAAATGAGTTGCAATATGTACTCAGGCCGCAGTTCAAATAGCTGGTAGCCTGTCTCAGTAAAGTCTCTGTATGGGGAAACTTTGAAATTTATACTCTCAATATTTGAGGAAAAACAAAGTTGCAGCTATTCTGTTGAAAAGTGCCTGACCTGAGTCACATGTTGTCATTTGAATCACTGCAGTTCTTTTTTTTTTTTCTTTTTTTTTAAGCAATGCAAGAACAGCAGCATGACAGGCCATAAACATTGTAAACCAAAGACTAGTCTAAAGAACGACAGAGCAGCAGAGCAAACTGCATGGAAAGCAGTGCAGCACACCTCGTATCAGTTGGTTCTCTGATGCTTCGATGCTGACTGTTGGTGATGTTGGCCAAGCTACCAGACAGTGCTGCAACCTCTGCTCTAAGCCAAAGACACTCTGTGGTGTGACAGAGTTTGATGACTGCGCTAGAAGAGGATGCACACGTCTAATGTCTCCTGTGGAAACCTGATATTTGGCTTTGCAGATTAAACAAGAGAATCATTTTCACTCCTCTGTGGGCTCACTAGAGTGACACACACACTGCACGGGAATGAACAGTATTCTTGTTATTTTTTTTATTTTTATTTTTTTAAAGGATGAGGCATTAGTATAATATTTCTAGATTATAAAAACATGGACTTATGTTTGTGGTTCATATATATTAAAGTATCAGCAAATGGTGAAAAAAAGAGATTTTTGCAACTTTTTGACACAGATGTTAAAGGAAACCTATAAAAGTTTTCCTTATTTTCTCTCGCCGGCCCTCTATTAAGTACACCTTTTTAGTACCAGGCTGAAAACCCCTTTGCCTTCAGAACTGCTTCAATCTTTGGCACAGATTCAACAAGGTGTTTCTCAGAGATTTGGGTCCATACTGACATGATTGCATCGCACAGTTGCTGCAGATATGTTGGCTACACATGGTAAATGGTAAACTAGTTTTTATATAGTGCTTTTCTACTCTAGCTGAGCACTAAAAGTGCCTTATACAATACATTTGCATTTACCCATTCACACACACATTCATACAAGCACTGTTTTCTACTTCAAAGTGCTTTCTGTCTATTCACACACATTCATACTCTGACAGTTGCATCAGAGAGCAACTTGGGGTATCAGTATCTTGCCTAGGTATACTTTGGCACAAAGACTGAAGCAGCCATGAATCAAACCAAGCTTCCAATTAGTAGATGACCTGCTCTACCTCCTGAGCCACACCCACTCCAATCTATGATGAGAATCTCCTGTTCCACCACATCCCAAAGGTGCTCTGTTGGTTTGAAATCCACTGACTGTGGAAGCCATTTGAGTACAAAGAACCCATTATCAAAGCTCAGTAAACCAGTCTGAGATGATCTGAGCTTTGTGACATGGTTTGTTATCCTGCTAGAAGCAGACATTAGAAGATGGGTACACTGTGATCATAAAGGGACAGACACAATCAGTAACGACTTTCAGGTGTGGTGTTTAAAGCATGCTTAATTGGTACTGAGGGGTCCAAAGGATGCCAAGAAAATATCTCCCACACCATTACACCACCAGCAGCCTGAATCAGGATGTATCCATGCTTCCATGTTTTTTTTTTTTCCTGCAAAATTCTGACCCTTACATCAAAATGTTGCAGCAGAAATTGAGACTGATTAGACCGGGCAACATTTTTCTGACTTCCTGTTTTTGGCTGACAGGAGTGACATCCAGTGTGGAGTCTTCTGCTGCTATAAGCCCATCTGCTTTAAGGTTCAACATGTTTTGAGTTCAGAGATGCTCTTCTGCATACCTTAGTATTAATGAGCGCTTGTTTGAGTTACTGTTGCCAACCTCTCAGTTTGAAGTAGTCTGGTCATTCTCCTCTGACCTCTGACACCAACAGGACATTTTCACCCAGAGACCTGCCGCTCACTGGATATTTTCTCTTTTTCTGACCGTTCTCTGTAAACCCTGGAGATGATCAGCAGTTTGTGAAATACTCAGACAAGCCCATCTGAGACCAACAAAAATGCCTCTCAAATCACCTTTCTTCCTCATTCTGATGCTCAGTTTGAACTTCAACAGGTCATCTTGACCATGTCTACATGCTTAAATTCACTGAGCTGCTGCCATGTGATTGGCTGAGTAGAAATTGTCAATGAGCAGCTGAACAGGTGTATCTGATAAAGTGTTGAGTGTGTATATATCCTGTCATAATCATGATAATATTAAATATGGGCTACTTGGTCACTGTAAGACAAAAGCTCAGACTTCAGACTGCTCTAAACACTTTAGTTTCATACAGTTTTTTTTCTACTTTTGCCTTTGTATGATGTCATTGTCAACATGACAGAGAGCTCTAGCAGAAACTTATCTGCTGTTCAAACCTTCTGTTTGTGAGGGCCAACCAGTCAGAATCAGAATAAAGTTGGCTTAAAGAAAGAGTGACCAGGATAATAACTGAAATGTGAATCATGCAACGCTCATCTAGTAGAGTCTAAGAATAAAAATATGTAGCTGAAACAAGCAGGTGATTGTTTGGTCTTTAATCTGTCAGAAAACAATTTAAAATAAAAGATCTAACTTTTTGTTTTTTGTTTTTTTTTCTCAGACCAAAAATTCAGAGGATTTCTGAACTGCAAGAGTGCTGTTGTGACTGTTGTGACTGCATTATCAGGCTGAGTCAGTCAGGCTGAACAGATAGAAAGTATGAGAATCTTAACTGTCCTGAAAAGCAGGACATGTTGTGCTGAACACGTTGAGTGACATGATTTAGTTTCTGTGTGTAAAACACGTTGAGATTAAAAACTCAAAAAAGCATGCAGTGAATGATCGGCCAATTTAAGTTTTTAACAAACAAGTGAAAGAGCTTCCTGATTAGCTCGTCAGTTACATTTTCCCACCATGCGATCGTGCTTCAGCCACTAATTAACAGTGAGTGTTGAGTCAGTTTCATATTTGCTATCTTTGGTCAAATGAAGCACTGTGAACAGGATGGGAAATTACCACCCACCAGACAAATGCTGGCTTTTTTTTTTTTTTTTTTTGCTATCAGAGCTTGTTGATTAATTATTTCTTCAGCGTGTAACCAGCCGATGTTCTAAAAATACCGTGTGCTGTGCTGATAGTGAAAGTTGGCAATGCATTTTTAGATTTACCGGCCAGTGTGTCATACAGTCTTGTGTGTGAACTTGTTCATAAAGTGCACAAACTGAAAATGAATCAGAGCTGCAGCTGCAGCACGATTTTTACAGGTGTGAAGAGGGAGAAGCTGCCAGTATTTACAAGAAAATGAAGCAAAAATAGGAACATTTGTTGTATTGGTTTTCTTTTTTTAAATGTGAACTTTTACATTTATATGGGTGGGGGGGTCCAGCCTGAAATCATTGTTGTTGTCAAGCTAAAAAAAAGTTGATTAAAGAAATTGAAAAGCTCATTTTTTCTTTCACACATCTTGCGGCAACAGAGCGCCTCGTTTTTCAGTCTGAGGTTTTGTTCTTGTGAGTGTCCTTTTGTTAAGCGTGTAACCGTTTGCTGCCATTGGCGTGCGTGTGGCGGAGCAGGGAGGGGAAGTGATGCTGCTGACTCAGGTGCTGCCGATGCAGCGGTCTGCACTGACGGAGGAGGAACTGAGCCAGCCACACGGGGACTGCTGCATCAAACTGCGTGTCTGTGAGGGAGAAATTTGGAAGTCAGCACCACCAAGCCATGATGACAACGATTTTTAACAAATGACTTCCAGTGTGCTTAGTCATGATCACGCTGCATCATCCTTTCCTTTTCCTCTGTTTATGGGCTCTCTCTGTCTCTTTTGTTTTGTTTTTTGACTAGGTGAAGGAAATTCCAAAGCCTCCAGTGTGTACATCAACAGCAATCATCAGGTGGATGATGACGACTTCTATGACAAAAACCTGGCCTTATTTGAGGTTCGAAAGCACATTTCAGCCACTCACAGTTCATATTTGTTGCTTTCTTTTAATCCATTCATTCCTGTGGTTTTATTATACATTAGAGGGGTAAGAAGAAAATTGGAGCCCAGAATAACCAGCATGTGGCTGGTGGGTGCAGATAATTTCAGGTTTTATAGCTTACAAAGTTCTCTGGAAGCAGCCCTTTCTTTGCTCTCCCACTTCTTTATCTCTTGGTTCAGTTTGCCTCTTTGTCTCCTCGATTTCCTTTTCTTTAATAGCTTCTCTCTGTTGCCTTTCTTTGGTTGTCATTTCATCTTTCATTTGCTTAGTCTCCTATCTTTACTTCATCCCCGCCTCTCTGTTCTCATCCCTGTTCTTTTTGTCTTCTTTTTGTCCTTCCTACTCTTTCTTTCTTGGCTCCATCTTGTTCCCGACTCCCCCAACTGTTTTAATCTCCTTTGGCCCTCTTTCTCCCTCCACAGTCCTTCACTGGCACCTCTTCTTCTTTGTCCTTTACTGACAGGAGGAGATGGACACTCGGCCGAAGGTGTCCTTTCTCCTCAGCCGCCTGGTCAACTACACCAACCTGACTCAGGGGGCCAAAGAGCACGAGGAGGCTGAGAGCATCGGTGAAAAGAAAAAACCCAGCAAGGTATGCTTGTGCTCATCTGCTCGGTTCAAAACAAAAGAATAAACAATGAAATATGCAACAACACAAGTGCAACCTCGTAAAACTCAAATTGGATCAGTGTTTTAATGAGAGCTCACTGGATGAAAAGATTATTTAATCTGTCCACATATAGCACATGATCCCGGGTGTTCTATGAGCAATGATCTCTTACTGCAGTATCATAGCTAAGATGAGGACTGGATGCAGTGATTGTGTACTATGTACAAAGTTAAAATGATCTGGATCACAGTAAGAAATGTCCTCATATGGCAAGCAGTCCATATGTTGTACTTGAAATAATAAAAACCATCCATTCGTTTATCATTGGTTATTGAGCACCTGTCCTAGAAAAATTGCACTTTCTGCCACCCTCTTGACACTGTGTCCACAGCTGAAAGTACATTCTGATGTGACCCTGATGTGCACTGCAATTCTAGCTGATAAGGTGCTGGCTGGCCCAGATAAGACTGTCTGTTTTGGAGGTTTGAGAGTAATTGCATGTTTGCCGGATTGCATGGACACATTTGCCAGCAGAAGGCAGGGAAAGTTAAACCAAAACATGTTTAATCCTCCCGTCTGGATCCTGCCGTGTGTTCAGTACAAGCATTAACATAAGTCTGGCGCATCAGGGAGGTGTCATGAAATAATTTCTTGGCCATACCTGGAAAGATAATGGTGGAGCAGAGCTAAGTTAGAAATGTGCTTTAAGAGATAAATGCACTACTCACACATCAGACCTCAATGCGGTAAAAATCAATCACCGATAAATAGTTAAAATAGGTAGCTAAATGTAATGGATAAATGGCTGAAATGCTTAGCTATAAGTAATTATTGAATGATTCATATAATTGGATAGCTTCATGTAATTTATATACAATGAAATGAAATACAGTAGAGTTAAAGGTAATAGATGAATGTTTGAAATGCATATGAGTGAAAACCTGACTTGCAAATTAAATCGTCGAATAATGGTTCGAATGATAATCAGTGATGTTCTAAATTAGCCTCTAGTGTCGGCTCACTTCAGTGTGTTTACTTTCTCTTTGTTTCCACATGAAGGTAAAATAAACATGCATTGAAATAAATGAACAAATTCCAAATTGACGCTTCAGAAGAATAACATCATCTACTGTATTTGGATTTATTTGCTGCTTAAATGGTTGCTGTTTTCTTTTTGTGTGTGTCCTTCCAGTCACCGCAGATGGGGACGTTGATGGGCGTTTACCTGCCGTGTCTGCAGAACATCTTCGGCGTCATCTTGTTCCTGCGGTTGACCTGGGTGGTGGGAACCGCTGGGGTGCTGCAGGCCTTCTGCATTGTCTTCATGTGCTGTTGCTGTGTGAGTATTTGTGTTAGCAAACAGGCGTAATGAGACCAAAATGCGAACCTCTCTAAATGGCTGCATGTGGGATTCTCTCCTCTCCAGACAATGTTGACCGCCATATCGATGAGTGCAATCGCCACCAACGGAGTCGTACCAGGTATTCCTTCACCTCTCCGTCTTTCCCTTTCATCTGTGGATTAAATGACACAAGCATTGGCACATTATTTCTATAACTAGCAAAAGTGCTATGATTGGTTGAGCCAGTCTGGTGGTTCAACAACAATGTTACGGTAAAACACAACCAGTGAATACGGCAGTAAGCACAAGCAAATACGGAGTAGTCGTCTTCACGGGAATAATGATTCTCTAACTCCATTGCTTTGGATCATACCTCAGTTTTTTTGGCCACACTTTCTTTTCTTCTTTTTAAAATTTTTTTGTAAGTGGGACTGAATGAGATAAAACATAAATATTCTTTTAGCCGGTGGTACAAACACCTGATAACTGAGTTCATTCTGTAATGAAACAGTCAGACTAGCATTTACACCTCCATATGGTTATGAAGCAGAGGCAGTTCTTCTGCCTCTGCTTGTTTTCTCCCTCCTCCTCCTCTTTTTCTCCCTCTTCCTCCTCCTTCTGTTTCTTCTCTGCTTTCCCCCTCTTTCACTTCCTGTTCTTCCTTATTTTTCATTTTCCTTCTCCCGATTCTTCCCTCTCATCTTCCTCTGGTTCTCCTTCCTTCCTTCCTTCCTTCCCTCCTTCCAAAGCTATTTCTCAGCCTTTATTATCTCTTCTTTATTATCTGTTCCTATTATCTGTCCTCTACTTACACACATGCGTAAAGTGTGCCCTTAATGAAAGGACATGCACACAGAGGAACACTGAATTTTTGATTTCCGTTTTGGTTCAGTGTTGTTACACTCCAGTCTCATGATGGCAGAATACGTGTCAGCTGCTTCAGTATATGACTGAATCACAGTGTAGTTCCACGATAAATCACTTTTTTATGGTGACAGTTTCTAGTTGAGTGAGTCCAGTGGCCTCTGCAGATGAGGCCGCTGTTGTGTTGAGTTTTGTAGTTTGTCTTCCCCTGGTAGTCCTTCTCATTTTCCAGCTGTGGCAGGAATGTTAAAGTTTTTCTAACTACTGTTATTTCTGTGTGTCCCGTCTCTCCCTCTGTCTGCCTCTCCCTCTCTGTCTGTACCTTCATTAAAAAAACCTAGAATATTTATCTACCATTGACCTTTTCTATCACCCAAATGCCTCTGGGCAAATAGTCTGAATGTCAAAGTATGATTTATTTATTCCCCAACAAGCATGCCACAGTTTGATAATTGAGTGTAGAATGAGAAACCCTCAGTAACATAGAAAATGAATCTCTAACATTTGTCGTCTTCCATCAGATATTTCACTCCACGCCCTCTCTTGTCTGAAGAGCTTCCAAGCGCTCATGTTTTCTAGTGTCAAATGGTGGTCATTAAAAATGTGTGTATGGAGTTTACTGAGGTTAATCTGAAGAAGTAATAAAAAAGTGTTTGGCTTCTCAAATACAGCGTAGCACTAAAAAATCACTGAGCCAGGACACCCTCTGCAGAGAGAGTGATGTGAAGGTTCAGCAGGTTTTGTGGCCTCGCTCAGGAACATCTCAGTAGTTTACATGTTAAATATGTTTAACAATATCATAACACAATATCACTTTCATAGACCCATTCATATTTTATTTTACATCTTATTTACATCCACCCTGTTTTTTTTATATTTCTTTTTTGTAATGTACTGGGCTGCAGTTTGAAAACCAAACACTTCGAGTCAGTAGAGCATTTGTATGAGCTCTTACTGTTTGATCCCCCCCGTGTACTTTGTTTAGTATACCTGGTTCAAATGGTATCAGCAGGATAGTGTCAGCTGTTTGCCTGAGCTCACTCAGAGTAGCATTTGTGTAGGGGCTCTGAATTTAAGCGTAATGCGGGCTGGTTTACAGTACCTGAGTTTCAGTTGATTGTGTTTATACAGTCTGGTTTAATGCTGGTGCTTGATGTTTAGAAAAAAAGTATGAGCTTTGCTAACCGGCTGTTCCAGCAGTTAGGAGGTTAACATTGGATGCAATAACCTCAACCTGGTCCAGTACTTGGAGTGAGCCGAGAAGCAGCTGTCCTGTGCCATTTGCAGATACCGTTTGAATGAAAGTCTGCTCTGTCTGTATCGGTATCACACAGAACATTATGCTTACTTCTACAAGCATAGTATGACTCCTCTTTTCTCTCCCTTTACCTCCCAACATCATAATGTTACTAACCATCCATCTCCCCCCTCTTTCTCTGTCTTTCTTTCTTTGTCCATCCTTCTTTTTCTTCCTACAATCTCTCTCTATTTGTCTTTATCCAACTTTTCTCCTTCCCCCTCTCTCCCTCAACATTTTCACTTCTTCCAACTTACATACACCTTCCTCCTCCTTGTTCCTGCTTCCTTCCTCCCCCTCCAGCGGGAGGCTCCTACTTCATGATAAGCCGCTCTTTGGGTCCAGAGTTTGGGGGGGCAGTAGGCCTGTGTTTCTACTTGGGCACCACCTTTGCTGGAGCCATGTACATCCTAGGAGCTGTCGAGATCCTTCTGGTAAGTTTTCCCTCGAGAGTTTGATTTGTTTTTGTTTCAGTTAGCGCCGCTTTCTCCAGACTTTCCTCTGTATTTAGAAGCTTATGTGGTGATGCTGTTCTATAGAGGAAATTTGGGTGACCCCATAAAAGACAAAATACCAGGATTCTAATGAGTTTTGTTTATTGGAGTTTCTTCTACTCAAGCATGATGAATTTTTTTTTTTTTTTTTAGCTAAAAATATCAGGAAAATGCTTAGATTTCCCACACACCAGGTAGCAAATATTCACAGCCTTCACTCTAAGTGGATCAGTTATTCCTTTTGTGTAAAAGCCCAGTCAGAGCAAGAACTTTAATCTCAATGATTTTAAATAAACATGTGTGACCTGGGTTAGGATGGGTTAGGGACCCTAATGGAACCTGATCAGTTTTATTGGCAGGCCAGTATTGCCTATATGTACGACATATATAACAGCTGATAAATGAACATTTTCAAAGTAAGGAAGAAATGACAGAAGCACCCTTAAACCATGTTGACAGTTGACATGTTTGTCTGGAGAAGAAAAAATTCAGTTTTATGTTATTTATTAGTGCCAAATCATCACAACAACAGTTGCCTCAAGACACTTATGTATAAAATATAAATGTATGTATCAGCCATTATATTAAAATGTTGGATTTTTAAATCACCAAATAGGCGCTAAAGATCCTTTGTCAGTCAGGCTCAATATACGATCTAAATTCAGTTTTTGCTCGCCTGGCAAGGAGTGAATTTTGTATAAATTGCTCTAAATAAAGTGTTATATATATTATCACCCTAAAATAGCCCTGTTTGTTGATATGCAGGGTTGCCCACAAGGGTCTGATGAAACCAGAGGTATTTTATGGAAGATGCATGTGCCTTTATTAACACAGTAAATATAGCACAACTATACATCCTCTATTAGCATTAGGTTAACTGGGCTGCTTTCTACCCCTCTCCCTCTGACAGATGTACATTTCACCCAGCGCAGCTATTTTTGAAGGTGAAGGAGCAGCCATGTTGAACAACATGAGGGTCTACGGCTCCATCTTTCTCCTCTTCATGGCCCTGGTCGTTTTTGTGGGCGTCAAATACGTAAACAAACTGGCCTCCGTCTTCTTGGCCTGTGTCATCATCTCCATTTTATCCATCTATGTCGGAGCGCTGGTCTCTGCCTTCAGTGTGCCGCATTTTCCGTAAGTGCTGATTATTTGGAAAAATACAGAGTTAACCGATCCTTTGTGTGTCACAGTTCTGACTGACTGGGCTTTCATCCACAGCGTGTGCATGCTGGGAAACAGAACTATCAACGGCCATTATATTACTGACAATCACTGTAGTAAAACAGTCCTGGGTAAAGTTCCAGCTGAGAAATTAGACAGCAACTTCACAGTTAATGGTGGGTTAAGATTTTTTACTCTGTTAGGAGTCATGAGCCTCAGTTAGACCAGTGCAGTTTTCTGAAGTACTGTATTTTGTCCAACAGAACACAGCACAGCAGGCCCCACTTTTGACCCCAGCCACGTTCCTGAGGTGATGTTGGAGACGCCCACGTGTATTAGGATGATTTTTTGCCAAAGCTCAGAACTCAACGCCACCTGTGACGAATACTTTACTTCAAACAACTTTTCTGAGATTAAAGGGATCCCCGGCCTGGCTAGTGGGGGCATTTCAGGTAGTGTGTGTGTGTGTGTGTGTGTGTGTGTGTGTGTGTGTGTGTGTGTGTGTGTGTGTGTGTGTGTGTGTGTGTGTGTGCATGCGCACTGAGTGCTGAGTGCAATGACTCTCTGGATCACTGATCGTATAAGATATGGACACAGCCACTGTGACATCACCCACTGGTTAGTAAAGTCTTGTTATGAAGGCTTGAGCTGAGTGTTTTTCCCGTTGCCTTCTTGGCGGTTTGAAACTGATGAGAGAGGTTGTTAGCCAAGTCAACTTGGAAGCTGTGACCATCTTTTCTACAGTCTACGGTCTGTTTCCAGTCTCGTTTCTCAGCTCAGAGCTACAATATAACCTCATATATAGCAGATTGGTGTGAAAGTGAACTTCCTCTCCACAAAGTGTGCATTTAACAAAATTACACTGTATTTCTTTAAACATTTACTTTACATTTAAACAGGCATTAGATGTTAAATGTTTTGCATTCATGTATCTGTACACAATGGCACCATCAGCACCCAGATGTGCTGAATGAAAGCAAGGCTGATAAGTAACTGATATCTCTGCGTCTGGGCTCAAAATTGATTCTTGCTTCTGCAACCAAAACAGGAAGGGGTTAGCACTGTTGTTTTTCCCGGTAGCTATTGGTAACTTGCCTTGGGCAGCTAAAATGGTGGATGATGGAGCAACTGTAGAAACTTTTCTGGTGAAAGAAATTAAATCCTGACAAACTCTTCTAACAGTAGTGAACCTTCACTTGCCTGATACAGTGTTTTAAAAGCAATCTGGTCTTTGTGATGGGGGGGGGGGGGTCAGGGGAAGTTATACGTTGGTGCTTTAAGGAGAAACATCTATGTTGTTAACATGGCATAAGATAAGATGAGAAATACCGCATTTGTCCCCAAAACTGTTAAATGACTGTGTTACAGCAGCCAAAACATAAAAAAACAAAGAAAAGAAAACTTAGATCAGTAAACATGCAATATCACAGAACGGTTAAAAATGACACTAAAAAAGGAACTTGGTTAAAAAGAAAACACAAAAGTGAAGATGACATCTTCATCAGCTGATGGAGGAATCTAATGGAGTGTGTTGATTCAAACTGGATTCAGGCAGTAGCAGCCTTGTGCAGCCCCTCTACATTTCTTCTTACTGCTTAGATTAACGTCCTGCAGCCATGTGCGGTCACGCTGTTGTCACTCAGTGCTGGTGAAGATTCTCCATGACCAAGAGTGTAATGTGAAGGCAAAGCGCCACTAAGCTGGTTAAAAACTGAACTTTACGAGACTTGTGAAACAAAAGGTAGCCATTTCAACTTTGCGTAAATCAAAAGCAAGAAAAATATGCATGTGCAGAGGAGGGATGGTGGATGTTTTGGACAAAGAATGTAGAAGACCTCAGAGAAGGTTCATGGATGTAGTGAAGGTGGACATGCAGAGGATGGGCTTAACAGGTTACACTGAAGGTTAAGTAACTCATGCAAGTACTTGTTGGCTCTCCTCCAAACAGAGAATCTGTGGAGCTCCTACCTCAGCAAAGGGGATGTTTTGGAGAAAGGAGCCCTCCCTGCCTCTCAAGTTGCACATCCACCATCAGATCACCATCCATATGTGTTCGCTGACATCACCACCTCCTTCACAGTGCTGGTGGGCATCTTCTTCCCCTCAGTCACAGGTATAGACTTTGCTAAAATACTAACCCAGCTACATTCAAGGTTAATTCAGAAATATAAGCATATAAGAAATGTAAATCTGATATTGGCTTGGTTCAGTGATGAAAGCAGATCATTGACAGGAAGAGCGCAGTAGGCGTGATATTGATTCCCGCTCACAGTACAGCTGCTGATTCAGGATCAAACGCACCTGCCAGGCATCTATTCTTGGGTTTCTGTTGCTGTCTCTGTGCAGTTGATTTTATTTTCACTTTTTAGCTTAAAAACATTGGAAAAAAGAGTTGTTCTCTCTGGTGATTTTAAATATTTATCAAACTTTAAACAGCATTTCACTTGTGAATATGTTTATTTAAAAAAAAAAGACTGTGGTATTCAGGGTTAAAGTTGCTATTTTAAGCACAAAGCTGTTGAGCATTACTCGTGTCCTCCTAATTTGAACGACTTTGTTCCTCAGGAATCATGGCTGGCTCCAACCGGTCAGGGGATTTAAAAGACGCTCAGCGCTCGATCCCCATTGGAACCATCCTTGCCATCCTCACCACCTCTTTAGTCTGTATCCTTTCATCGCAGATTTTAACTTGCATGCACACAAATCGGAAAACAACTCGAAACAACGATGTTACAACACAGTCTTCTTCCTCTTGTAGCTCTTTTTTTTTTTTTTTTTTTGAGTGTGGCACTAAAAGCACTTTGAGCGTTGTTTTTTCTGACTGCTGTTTGTTCAGACCTGAGCAACGTTGTGTTGTTTGGAGCCTGCATCGAGGGGGTGGTTCTCAGAGACAAGTTAGTACATCTGTTCTTGTGTTTGCACTGTACCAGTGAAAAGTTTGGACACACTCACCCATTCATAAACGCTTGACTGGTACTGTATATACATGTATTCTGTTATAGATGAGCCTAAAAACCTTTGATGTTTAAAATACTTTATATATTGCTACTTCTGCAGGTTTGGAGATTCAGTTAAAGGCAATCTGGTGGTAGGGACTCTGGCTTGGCCTTCTCCGTGGGTCATTGTGATCGGCTCCTTCTTCTCCACATTCGGCGCCGGCCTCCAGTCCCTGACCGGCGCTCCTCGACTCCTGCAGGCCATCGCCAAAGACAACATCATCCCCTTCCTCCGGGTTAGAGCCTGTAGCTCTCAGTTTAATTACAGGGACTGTCAAAAGTAGTTAAAAAAACAAGCACTGAGAGAGCATTCACTAAAGCTGCTGGCTTTACTCTTGTTGTGTTCTGCATTCACTTAATGATACAGTCTAAAGCTGAGGTCTCTACAGATATTATGTGTATATTTATGCGGGATACTTGAGGTCTTTGCACTTGCATGCTGAGACATCCTGCAGCAGGCTGAGGAAAGTGTGCAGATGCGTAGATGGAACCAGAGCACAACTATGTTTGACGCGAGTGCTTTAAAGTGATAGTCTTTTATCTTTTCGCTTATTTAGGTAGTTAGAGTGTAATTTGTTGTTGTTTGTTGAGATGCTGTATTCTCTGAAGTTCATGCTTTTCAGTGAAGCTTTGGAGGCTTTATTTGATTTGCGGGGCTCAGGCTGTTGCCTCTTTCCACTAACTATATAATAATAACAACCCTCAGATCTTTTTTTTCTTTTGCAGTATGTGGCAGCAGACGGATTAGTTGGCATGGGAACTTTAGGATCAAAAGAGCTGTCTGTTGGGTTCATTTTGTTTTGGGGAAAGGTTGAGTTATTTTAGTTTTATTTGGCACTTTGTTGGTATTTTGTTGGCATGAGCGACATCTAAATCTCCCAACCTCAGTGAGGGAAAAGCATTCATTTAGCTGTTTGGATAAACATCTCTTTCCTCAGTGTGATTTACTGAGTCTGTGTGCGTGTATTTGAACTCTTTTCTCTTTACTATTGTTTGTGTTTCTGGCAGGTGTTTGGGCATGGGAAAGCTAACGGGGAGCCCACGTGGGCCTTGCTGTTGACAGCTCTGATTGCTGAGCTGGGGATTCTCATCGCCTCTCTGGACATGGTGGCTCCCATCCTGTCGATGTAAGATGCAGCTGTGTCGTGTTTGTCTGTGTGCGCGTGCACACTAAGTATCTGCCCTTCAGGAACCTCAGTTTCAATCCCTCGTCTGTCTCTAGGTTCTTCTTGATGTGTTACCTGTTTGTGAATCTGGCCTGTGCCCTCCAGACCCTCCTGAGGACACCCAACTGGAGGCCTCGCTTTTCATACTACCACTGGTACTAACAAACACACACACACACACACACACACACACACACACACACACACACACACTGACGTTTGCTTGTCTGTCCAGGTCCTTGTCGTTTCTGGGGATGACTGTCTGCCTGGCACTCATGTTCATATCCTCTTGGTACTACGCAATTGTTGCCATGGTGATCGCTGGCATGATCTACAAGTACATTGAGTATCATGGGTATGTTGCCATGGAGATGTACTCCTTCTACATGATTGTGCATGTACAGATCGTTGTCTGTTTCATATTTTTATCTTATTTCCAGGCTGGCTCGGGCTGCATGAATAAATCTGGTTCTCCTTATACATTCTGTGTGTGTGTGTGTGTGTGTGTGTGTGTATCAGAGCAGAGAAGGAGTGGGGCGATGGGATCCGTGGTCTGTCACTCAGCGCTGCCCGTTATGCTCTGCTGAGGCTGGAAGAGGGACCACCACACACCAAAAACTGGAGGTACCCAAAATGTAGAGAACACCAGCTCATGTACAACCTGTGAGATGACCTCTTATAACTTGGTGTAGTGTTTGGACTTATTTAGTATAAATGCCATGCTAGAATCAGACCTGTAAGACATCACCAGGATCCACTTCACATTTAGCATTACCGATGAGAATCAGATGAAAGCCTTTAATTCACCAGCAAATGAGATCCATAAGTCTGTTATGGTGGAGCAATCAAGATTCAGAATAAAGCACTAAAATGACAAAATTCACCGGTTCCAGTTTTCAGATTTATTTTTTACTGATAACAGTATTCTGTGTTGGTGATTCCTGAAGTGTGAACTGTGAAGTTAATGGAAGTGGGTCATGATATGTCACTGGCAATAAATACATTAAAAAAAAGGCTTTTGGTTTTTACCATCCAGCATTTCTGATTAAATATTTACACTGAAAAAAGTAATCAGACCTAATAAAACAAAGTCATGGGGTTTAAGTTTCATGTTATCCTTCATTTATCTGCCTTTGTGTGATCTCAAAGTTTTATAAACCTCACCGAATGAATCAGTAGAAGACCAAAAGGATTCTGGGAAAGCAAAAATAAGGATCTCAGGTTCATCTCTGTGTGGTTTGTTTATCACATCTGTGATATAAAGTGTCGAGACTGCCGAAGATTTTCAGATCTCAGAGTGGACCACAGCACTTTCTTGGAAAGTCTGTTCTCTTATTGTAAATGGACTGGTACTTATAAAAGCCCTTTTATACTCTTAACTGAGCACTCAAAACACTTTTATACCACCCAGTCTCTCACACACATTCATACAGCACTTTCACTTTCACTAACATTCACACTCACTCTGAACACATTGGTGGCAGATTGAGGTTTGGTATATTGTCCAAGGATACTTTGACATGCAGACTGGAGGAGTCAGGGATCAGTTTATCACAGTGTAATGAATGTTTATTTATTTATTTATTTTTTTAAATTTGCTGCTCTGTCATTGCACTTTGACAGTGGGGTTTCAGATGAAGCTGACTGGGTTGAACTGCGTTAGTTTAACTGAAATGATTGCAACAGAAAACAGAGTTTGTAGATGTCGTGAGCAAGCTCTGAAAACGAGGGAGAACTGGCTGGCAGTTTACAGACTTGCACCATTGGCATTATTAAGAAGCTAGCTAGAGTTACAGCCTATTTTGTTTCACAGAGACATTAGTGCGCTGATCAATAAACAGCTCATTGCGGTGAACTGTAGTTCCATATCTGGGGAGATGCACATCAGGCTGAATTAAAGGCGCATTTATTAACTTTTCCAGCGCTCCCATCACGTCTCTGTCCTTGGCTGATGTTTGGCAAGTTATCTCTGAATTACAGATGGTCAGATCTCTGTTTTGTCTTCCTGAGCCATTTAAAAACTTCTCATCCACATTGGCTGTAAACTTGACAATTTTAATGTCTTTTATCAGCTGTTTTCAGGGTCAAAGAGAACAGATTTTATATCTTTTAAAATGAGACAGAGCATTGATAAATGATAATTATGCTGTTAAAGCATTTAGTTAGTACACAGTAATTTCCGTTGACAAGCTAAAGCTCTGCTATCACAAATATATGGAAAGAATCCACATCCATTAACACACAGACACACACTCACTCTTACTCGTTTTCTTGTCTGTCCGTCTCCAGGCCTCAGCTGTTGGTGCTGCTCAAACTGGATGAAGATGCCCACGTCAAGTCTCCTCGCCTCCTGACGTTTGCCAGCCAGCTAAAGGCAGGAAAGGGCCTGACCATTGTTGGGACTGTTGTCTCCGGGAACTATCTACAGACCTACGGCGAGGCGCTCGCTGCTGAACAGGTAGGACCAGTTGTTAATGATGCATGGCAATGACGTGGGTATTTACAATCAGATAAAAATGCTACTTGTGGATGCAACATTTTACCTTTTATCTGTCTTACCTCAGACTCTAAAGCACCTGATGGATAAGGAGCGCGTGAAGGGCTTCTGCCAGTGCATCGTGGCTCAAAAGCCACGCGAAGGTATCAGCCACATGATCCAGTCAAGCGGCCTCGGAGGAATGAGACCCAACACTGTGGTGATGGGCTGGCCTCATGCCTGGAGGCAAAGCGAGGACCCACAGGCCTGGAAGACCTTCATCAGTGAGTCTAGAGATGATGGCAGAGCAGTTAGTGAGTTTGTTTCAGAGTTAACTGACTAACAGCGCCCCCTCTCCTCATTCCAGACACGGTGCGGGTGACCACAGCGGCCCACCTTGCCCTGCTGGTGCCCAAAAACATCTCCCTCTTCCCTAGCAACACCGAGCCCTACACTGAGGGCTACATCGACGTCTGGTGGATCGTCCACGACGGGGGGATGCTGATGCTTCTGCCTTTCCTACTGCGACAGCACAAGGCAGGAAAATTATGTCGCCCTTAAAAATCTACCAAAGCTTTTGAAGCTTCCACTGAAAACTCTGCTCTTTCTCCTCACAGGTGTGGCGTAAGTGTTCAATGCGAATCTTCACAGTGGCGCAGATGGAGGATAATTCCATCCAAATGAAGAAGGATCTGCTAACCTTCACCTATCAGCTGCGCATTGATGCTGAGGTGGAAGTAGTTGAGATGGTAGGCACATAAACCCCAGAACAAACAAACAACCAGTTTTCTTCCTTTATTATATTTTCCTTATGTAGGTTTAAGTTTGCTGAAATTCTCTTACTCACTTTTTTTTTATACACACAAACCACTAGAATTAATGCTTAGACTGAAATGATGTTTGAGATTTTTACATATAAAATAAACCGATGTTAATTTAGTTCTTTTAGCCTGTGAGCAGGAGGTAATGATCTGTGTGTTTCACAGCACACCAGAGTTTTAAATCTGGATGGCAAGGGTTAAGGCCTATGGTGGATTTAATTTTTAGAACATTAACATTGAGAGCAGTGTTAATTTAGTCAACGAAATTATCGTAAGAATATAGTCGACTAAAATATAAAGGGTGTAAATTGTAAATGCTCAGTTCCCTTGAGTTAGTCATTATACACACTTACACAAAATTAAACATTTACTCAAAGCTATGGAATATTATGAATAATATTAACATTAGCGTTTCAAATGCTTCCCACACACCTGATCATTAACGCCACCTTACTGAGATAATACGAGTGTTTTACAGCAGGACACACTCTGAAAGGTACAGGGCAGTGTTCAGGACTAAGATTAGGAAAGGCTAATCCACCACGGTGTGGAGATTTTCTCTAAACACAAAAACACTTCACTCTGCATGACATTAAAATGCTTACCTTTGGAGATCTGGGTGACTGGTTTGCAGATGTCGTTTAAGATTTGTCGTGTTTTTACCCGAGATAGTCGCCCCACATGGTTTACACATCGTTTTGTTTGTCACGGCATCAAAGGACAAATGTGTCCATACATCGGCTCTTCTCTTTCTCCCTGCTGACATTGTTTACATAACTTAGTTCTATCAGAAGTAAAGACAAATCACAGGCTAGTTTGGTCTTCCCGTATTTAGAGCAAATTTGTGCAACTGTGCATTTGATTGGATGTTTTCCTAACTTGTTCCGCCCTGTCACAAAATTAAATCAATTCTGATTGGATGTCGTCCTGGCCAAGCATTTTCATCTCGTTTTCATTCGTTGACGAAAGTGTCAATTAATTTCATCATCGTTTTTATCCTTCTAGGTAGTTTTTATTTAGTTATAATCTCGTTTTCGTCATGAAAAAAAGGGTTGTTGACAAAAACTATGACGAAAATATTTTGTCAACAAAATTAACACTGATTGAAAGAAGGTTTGAATCTCTCTGTTTTCCCTGTGCTCATTTCCTCCGAGAACTTCCTCTCACAATACAAAGACACACTACTCTCTGCATTACTGTTTTCTTGCCTCTTCTGAGCATGTCTGTCGTCCTCTCCTCAGCATGACAGTGACATCAGTGCGTACACCTATGAAAGGACGCTGATGATGGAGCAGAGGTGTCAGATGCTCAGACAGATGCGACTGTCTAAATCAGATCGGGATAGAGAGGTAAGTCTGACAGTCTCATAGCGGGAAGTTTATGTCGTGTGAAGAAAGTCTGTAGGTTTGTTTAGGATAGATGAAGAGTTGTGTTTGGGTCATTATTTAAACACACAGAAAGTGTATGCAAGCTTAGCCTTAGCAGTAGCAGTAGCAGCAGCAATAATAGGCCAGAGGCAGGTGGAGCTACAAGGTCTCAGGTGAGGTGAGGGGTCAAGGCCAGCTGTGAGGTTATAATTCCTTGGAACGGTAAGTATAGAAAGAATTTTCTTTATTTTTATAAAAATAATTTTGAACAAACTGGAGATAAAGTTCTGTGTACAGATGCCATGTTTTGGCTTTGAGGGCACTGTTTTCTTTCAGATAAAAATCAGAGTTAAGGAGGAGGGAGAGCTCAGTTTTAAGGTCCAAAGACTGCAATAGAAACCGAAGTTATTAAGGTAAAGGTAATGAGTTGATACCAAAGAAATCCAGGTCCATTTCACCCATGCTAAACGTTACCCTGAAGGACTCGAGGCACTGACAAAAAAAAAAAAAATTGCACTGCAGATAATAACTTATTAAAGTTCATGTCACCTCCTTATGCTGCTCATCTCTTCAGAGGGTACGCTGGAGTTTTGATGATGTAAGTTTGCGCAGTAGAGAAGCAACAGCTGTGTGAAGTAGAGCATTTTAGACTCTAGAGTAGTCGACAGTCAGGACGTGCTGTCAAAGCAAAGAGTGAACAGCCGTGAGTGCAGCTGAACCCTTCAGAAAAGGAGTCTGGATGTTTACGGCACGTGGACGGTATTCAAAAAGACTGATGTGGTCACTGTGACGTCAGCAGTTTGGTGTTTTGAAACGGCACTTTCATTGGCTAACGACTTGTGACTGAAAAGGCCTCAGTGAATAAGTGTTCTCTCCTTCATGACTCTTAGAATGACCAAAATAAGCAAAATTAAAATGCAGAGTCACCCCCCCCCCCCCCCCCCCCCCCCCCCCCCCAATCCCAGCTGGCATTTAAACAACAAGAAAGAGGGAGGGGTTGTTTTTGTTTGTTTTTTAATCTGTTCCTACTAAAACATTTCTATTAAATGTTTTATCATAATGTTTGGTATCATCTAGTTTTTATGCAGCAGTCTTTCAATCCGGGATGTTTCTTCTTCTTCTGTGGGAGACAATAAAATCACCTTGACCTTAATAATTAAAGGATGGTGGGACAAAATGTGAGGAAAGGGTTTGAGAACCACTGCTTTAAATAAAACACTGAAATCTTACTGAGTGAATACCTTGACCTCTCTGATGAAGGGGAGTTTTATAAGATCAAATCCACATTTATTTCACTCTCAGGTTCTTTATCTGAACGGTTCAGTTTTATGTGCTAGCCTGTGTCAAATGCTTCACATCGTCTGTTATTTCCTTTCTTTCACTGTTCTGTCACCTTTCTATTCCTCTACCCTTCACACTTTCTGACTTTCAGATGCCTTTTGACTCAGGTCTCGCTTATTTTTGCTGTCGTGTCCCTGTAGCTCTGCTCCAGTGTGTCCGCTCCCCCAGAGTAGATGCAGCCTGTGATTGATTTTTGGAGAGTTAGGTGACCTTGTGTTTTCTGTAGGCGTATCTTTCCCCCAGGTACAAAAGTCCTGGAGTCTACTCGTCAAACACCTCCAGAGGAGACAGAGACAGACAGGTACAGAGCGACAGACAGAAGCAGGAGTCGGGACATAGAAAAGAGAGGAGGCATCGCATGAGGTAGAAAACAAAAATGTTAGAAAAACAGATGAGAAGGAGCACGTTCGTGTGTCTTTACACGGCAGGCGCAGCTGGTGAAGGACCGTAACTCCATGCTGCGTTTGACGAGCATCGGCTCAGACGATGACGACGACACTGACGGCGGCGAGCGAGACAGGGCGGCGAGCAGCGGCAGCTCCGAGCACCATCGCCGCGTTCAGATGACGTGGACCAAAGAGAAGACCACACAATACAGAGCGACGCACTCCGGCTGCTCCACGCCCGAGGGCTTCAGGGACATGCTGAGCATCAGGCCGTGAGCACAAACAACAGGGTTCTCTCTGACATGCTCAGGGCACTGTTAGCAGGTCATTTAATGCATCTCATTTGTTTTTTGTTGTTTTTTCAGGGACCACTCCAATGTCAGGCGAATGCACACCGCCGTCAAACTCAATGAGGTCATTGTCGCCAAATCCCACGATGCTCGACTCGTCCTGCTCAACATGCCGGGACCCCCCAAGAACCCTGAAGGAGATGAAAACTGTATCCTTAAACCCTGAGGACTGCACCAAAGTAGACTTAGAGGCTTGTTTTTGACATTTTTACAGTCATAAAGTGTCTTTTCTCACAGCAGGCATTTGGCCTTTAATGATGGCTTTGTTCTGTTACTTACACCTCCTCAGGCTTGTGGAGGGAGAAATCTCCTTACTCACCGGTTTTATATACATGAAGATTTGCAGTAATCAGGGTACGACACTGGAAAAAAATGCAGTTTTAAGGTACTTCCACATTCGGAGTTAGACGGTACATCCATCCATATACAGCCTACAGTTTCCATTTATGGGTGACGCTGTGGTCGACGTGACCGAACAAAACCCCGCCTCCAAATATAGGCTAGGGAGGGAAAAAACATATTAGGAAATTTGAGATCTTGGGAATTTCTAGGCTGAAACCATACAGGCTGAGTAAAGGTGTGAAAAAACAAAAAACCATCCTATCTGACTTTTTCTTATGCTAAACCAATGCCAGTCACAATTTTCACAATAAAAGCCCTTGGTACACTATAACCATATCACCATTTAAATTATTAGAAATCAGGGTTTTTCCCTGCACAGAGGAATTTTTGGCCCCTTTTAATGAGTTTTGTTTTGTTTTTCTTTTTTAATTAAAAGAAAATCCCCAGAAAAAAATGGAAAAAAATTAATTTTGTTTATTAAAAAGTCAGGGAGGACCCCATATTATTTGTGTGTTTAACTTCTTGATTGTGAACTAAAAAATAATTGCAGTGGGTTATGTGCAGAAAATAGTTGTTCAGGGTTTATTGATTAAGGACACCTGTTAGCTAATCAGAAAGCATTCTCAAGGTAACATGACATGAGATGTTCGTTAACTCACCGAGCAGACATGGAGTTCCTGGAGGTCCTAACAGAAGGATTGGAGCGCGTTCTGTTGGTGAGAGGCGGAGGAAGTGAAGTCATCACCATCTACTCCTGATTAGACAAACACAGGAAGCCAGCATCAAACAAGCAGGAACGTGCAGGAGAGACCAGAGGGAGATGGTGGGATCTGGGGGCTCTGTGGGTGCAGGGGGTGGGGTCCAAAAAAAAAAAAAAGAGAACCGATCACAGTCATGGCGACTGACACCCAGCTCAACCCCTCTTCCTTTCATCTGCATACTTTTCTGTCATGGTGCTGGTTTCCATCCACATGCTGTCAAAGCTACAAAAATGCCAACACTATTCCAAAAAGGAGCATGACACAAAAAAATTAATGAGCTCTGTGTGTGTACGTGTGCGTTTGTGCATTTATGTGAGAGTCACCCACCCGAGGGTCCTCTGACTCGATGGGGAAGGGAGCAGCGTTGTGTTAAGAGTGAGTTCATTGGGGCGACGGACTAAAGGTGAGAGGCTGCAGAGCGTCGCGGCCGACACACTGATGAGACTCAGGGTTGCTTTTTGTACAGAATGTATTTTGGAAGCAGACGTGAGTTTGGCCTAAATGTCTCAATTTAATGCTGTTTGCTTTTTGTCACTTCCCACAAACATATCAGTTTACTGTTATCAGCAAATTGCACATCAGTCCCAGCCTCATTTATTTTCATGTCCAGGAATATTTACACAAACCTGGTGAGAATTTGATTTAATTCTAATTCTAATTCTAATCTAATTCTTGCTGCTGCTACTTCTTAGAATTTAGTCACAAAAACCTTAATTGTAAAAATGTTAGAGTTAAAATTCAGACTTCTTAACTCAAATGATTTTATTCATCAAAATATTAGATGACTATTTTAATAAAAGTACGAGAACCTTTAAAAACAACACACTAAAGCAAAATTTCAGGCTATAAATAAATGGATAAGATATAAAAATTGTGAAGTGCTGATAGTAAAACTACTGAAAATTATGAGATATGAAATGAAAATTAGGACCCAGCAGAACTGTTATCTTAAAAAAAATGGATAAAACCCTCCTGATTTTATTTATTTTTAATCTAAAGATTGATTGGTACTTTTTGTAAATTGTTTTAAAAATAGTAAACATGAAAAATTAACTAAGGCCTCAGCCACGCAAGCCGAGAGACTGCTCAGTGACCACATTTGCAACCACCAGAACTCTGTATTCTCCAACTGGTTGGCAAGTGGTTGCTGACAAAGTGCGACACAAACCAAAAACAGAGCCCATTAACCTCCGTTGCCAGTTAGCAAGTCAGTATCTTTCACGCAAACTGCCGGTAACTCTAACAGTCTGCTAGCAACCAAAGCAGTCGCAAAAAGGTTTTCTGATTTCACCTGATGACTGCCTGCAATTCCTCGCCAACCAGTCTGGGAATACATACTTGCTCTAGGCACTGGTCCTTACTACAGGGTCACTGATCCATCTCAAAGCCTGTGTGACCGGGCTTTAGCAGTGGATTTCGCAGCAACCGGAATATACAATTTTCCTAGCAACCGATGATTGTCATCAAAAAGGTTTCTAGGCCTGTGCGCCTGAGGCCTAAATTTATCAAAACTGGTGGAAAAAACAACCACTATGGCTTTGTCTCGAATGTAAAGTTGCTTTTTTGGTTGTGTTGTTCCAGTAGAGACTAAAGCCCAGCTAGGCCAATAAAAATTGGTACTACCAGATAACCTTTACTTAACCAGGCGAGTCAGTGAGAGCATGTTCTTATTTACGCTGGCAGCATGCAGATGGCAACGCCTGTTGAGGAAATGGGTAGTGGGAGTTTAAAAAGGTAAAAGCTGCAAGCATTCCACTAGTGAAATGCTGCCCCCTGGTGGGGAGAGTTTTAGTTCAGTTTTGGAGAGGGTAATTACAAAAAGGACCTTTTTTTTTAAAGACAAAAATTCAAATTTCTGATTTGATTGTTAATCCTCTTCCCCTTCAGAAACTGTCAGGACTTTAAAATGCAAAAATCACAGATTTTAATCTGAAAAACCATCAAGGAGCAGCTGCTCTGTGGTGTTTGTTGTGCAATAAGGAAAACTATTTATTGCTTAAAGGGGAGGTCTGTTTTTATGCACCACGTTCTCTGAGTCGTGTATGTGAACCACGATTCAAGTGAAACCAAAATGAAACCAGCGCAGAGGGCTTTCCTCTGTGCCGTGACCTGGGCCCACATTGTTTGTTTGACAGCAGCGTAGAGTTTTGTTTAGAGATGGGGACAGGGATCATGGTTGTTGTCACAAAGACCTCAGAGAGGGAAAAACTATTGTCGATACACTGGACCATTGTGGAGAGGACCACATCATGTGTGTACGTTTGTGTGAATGAGATGCGTTTGTGCGGTACATTTCTTCTTTAGAGGATATCGGCTGCGTTGTGCAATGCGAGTTTGTGCCCAGAAACCCTCAACCTCACCTGGAATAATCCTGCTGCCATTCTGCTTGTTCTGTGTGTGTGTCTGTGTGTGTCTGTGTGTGGGGGGGGGGGGCTCATAAGCTTGTAGCTAAAGTGAGGAACTCCAAACTAGTGGTGTTTGATTCCACGCTAACAGTTTGTTCTTTTATTCTTTTCTTTTTTTTTTTTTTACAGTGTTATTGTGCGGGATTGTTCTTTGTTCACTGTTATTTCCTAATTGATGTTTTCTTGCTTGTACATAAAGGTGAAAAAGATCCCACGTTTTATCTTTTTTTAATTACATTAATATAAAAAGGAATCGTAAAAAAAAAACTTTGCTTGGAAAAAAATGGGAATAAATAAAGCAGTTTTGAAAAACCTGTTAAAAGTGTGAGCCTTTTGTTTTGTATCTTTTTGTGGATTCATTCTATTGGCCTGATTATAGAAAGTTGAATTTTGTATCTGAAAGTCATGTCCTTAAGAAACAGGAAAAAATAAAGACCTGACAGAAACTGAGCAGCATCTGCCCTTCAGTTGATCCATCTGCTGTTCACGGAAACCTCATCAGAAATGGTCAGTGGAGTGGTGGCTGTCTTAAGGAAGGGAGATGGGAAGAAAAGGCTGAGGTGGACTGGACTGAAAATCAGTAGCAACAGGTCGGATGGAGTGATGAATCCACATTTGACATTTTTGGTTCAAGCCGTATGGAGGAGATCAGGAGAGAGAAAAAAACAGCATTTACAGCCTTCTGTAAAATGCAGTGAAGGATCTGTCATGGTTTGGGGCTGCATTTCAGTCAGTGGTGTTGGAGATCTTGTCAAAACTGATGGAATTATGAACACAGAAAAGGACCAACAGATTTTGATCCACCATGCAATACCACCTGGAAAGTGTCTGATTGGAAGCAGCTTCGTTTTTCAGCTTGACAATGATCCCAAACACACTGCCAATGCAGTAAAAGCAAACCTGGGTAGAAAAATACAGCCCAAACGTCAACATCTTGACAGAGAACAGAACAAAAGGCACCCAAAGAAGTGCTTTGAATGTCCTTCAAGAAGCCTGGAGAACTAGTCTTCAAGACTGCTTAAAGAAATTACAGAAAGCTGCCTCAGAGAGTTCAGGCTGTGTTGAAGAGTAAAGGTGGTCACACCAAATGCTGACAAGCTTTTTTCAAGAATTGCCTTATTTATTGTATTTCCATGTCCCATTTCCTAATTAAAAAATATATATTGAAAGGCGCAACAACTGAACTGCGTCTTATTTTGAAAGGCCAATTTCTTAAGTTGTGCGTGCTGATGTCACACACACGTCTGCGCGTACAATCCGGAAGCCGGTGCCATGTTGTGATATTTGAGGAAATCAGTTCTGGGCGAAGTTTCCCTGGCAAAAGTGGGATTAAAAACAAACAAACAAAACAAAACAAAACAATAATCAGATTTCGGGGGTGAGCATGGAGGTAAGAGTAGCCGGTGTTAACACAATAAACTGTTCACTGCTGTGTACGCATACATGGTTATAAAGTACAGCGCTATCACACCTGAGCAGCGGCCTGCTGCTTGCGCTGACCTGCCGGGTCATTGTTCCTCTGTTCACGGGCTTCATGTAGCCTCTGCTAACCTGTTCATCCTTCCCGTTACCCCGGCGTCTGTCTGTGAGCGTGTCACAGCAGGCGGGCCGGGAGCAGGGCCGCTGTTTGTGGACTTTAACCGTGGAACGGCTATGAAACGCTGCTTACTTATCCAGGAAATAGCCGCCGGACAGAGCAACTGAAGGCGGCCGTTAAACGCCAAAATAAGCGATTAAACGTCCTGAGAACGGTAACAACCAGCCAGCTGAGCATAACACGGTGTTTTATTTCACGTCAGATTGGACACTTTCCGTTAACGGAGATCAGTGCGCTAACAGGATTAACTGACGGTAACAGGCAGCTTCCTGTTAAACCTTTCAAAATTAAACGAGGCAGCCTTTATAATAGTGTGTTACCCAGTAATGATAAATCTCTAGATTTATTCCCAGGGTGCCACACTGACTTAGATATATGAAGCAGAGGTGCACACTTTAAACTGAAGGAAAATATGCTGCACAGTGCTCTGAATTACACTCAGCTACACAAATTATGATGGAGAAAACGTATAAAGACCAACCCCTTTAAATGCTGCATCAACTTTTATATTATATATATATATATATATAAGCAGTGCTGTATTAAAGTCTCAAGTCACCCCATTTCTTTATAGTTGAACTCCTAGTACCAGTACTGCATGAATAAAGTCCTCTCGACTCAGTGCAGGTGGTGGGAGACAGAAGGACTCTAACCAAAATAACATCACTGATGGACAAGGTCTCCCATCCCATGCATGAAACTGTTGCTGAGCTGGAAAGCTCCTTCAGTGACAGACTGCTGCATCCTAAATGCACAAAGGAGCGTTACCGCAGATCCTTCCTCCCAGCAGCTGTAAGACTTTATAACCATCACTGCTCCCAACAAAAACCACAATAGCCTACACAATGTAGGATATTATATAATATACTGTAAATAGTCCGGCCTGTTAAGGTTCAACACACAGGCACATCATGTACATTGTATATAGTGTTATTATTAGTAGTATTAAGGTTAATATTGTTTGTTGATTTTATATATATTCTTTTCTTAATAGTGTGAATTATTATATCTTTATTTATATTTATAATAACTGCGGCTGCTGTTACACCCAAATTTCCCCTCTGTGGGACAATAAAGGCTGTTTCTTCTTCTTCTTCTTAAATCAGGAGTGGCAGAGAAGTATGTCCGGGTGGTGCAGGACATGTATGATGACATCAAGTGTCGGGTAGGAGTGAAAGATAGGTTCAAGGTAGGGGAGGGATTACTGAGCCTCTTCTTGTTTGCAGTTGTGATGGGCAGGCTGACAGCTGATATCAGGCAGGCGTCTCTGTGGACTGTGATGTTTGCAGATGACATTGTGATCTGTAGTGAGAGCAGGGAGCAGAGGGAAGAAACCCTGGAGAGGTGGAGGTATGCATTGGAGAGAAGAGGAATGAAAGTCAGTAGAAGCAAGACAGAATACACGTGTGTGAATGAAAGTGAGAGATGTAATAGTGAAGCTGTAAGGAACAGAGGTTTTGAAGGTGGATGAGTTTGAATACCTGGGGACAGCCATTCAAAGCAACAGACAGTGCACCAGAGAGGTGAAGACAAGAATGGAGGCATGGTGGAGCGGGTGGAGATGAGTGTTAGGGGTGATTTGTGACAGAAGGAGAGCAACAAGAGTGAAAGAGAAGGCTTGCAAAATGGTTGTGAGACCTGCTATGATGTATGATTAGGACACGTGCAGAGGAGGGATAGTGGATATACTGGACAAAGGATGCTGTATATGGAGCTGCCAGGCAGGAGGAAAAGATGAAGACCACAGAGGAGCTTTATGGATGTAGTGAAGGAGGACATCCAGAGGGTTGGTGTAACAGAGGATGGTAGGAGCAGGGTGAGATGGAAGCAGATGATCCACTGTGGTGACTAAAGGAAGCAATCAAAATGACAATTAAAATTAAGTTGCTGTGTTACTATTTCTTTCTTTTTTTTTTTAATTAAAGTATTCAGATAAATGTTTAATACATATTTTGGTTGTGGCCATCTCATTTTTAAAGTAAAGTGCTGGGTCTGCACATGCTGCTGATACAGTTAAGCACACAGCAGGCCAGACTGGCCACATAGATATATTAAAAATACTCCAAAATAACACAGTTCAACTCGGTGACTGTTAACAGAGGCGACACAGATCAGTCATGCATAACTTTAAGGTGTAATGCAGTTTAAAATGAGTGAGTTATACATTTTCCCCCCTGTGTAGTTACAGAGATCAGAAGTGCTGTAATCATGTTTATTTCTGCTGTAGTTTGAGTATTTTTGACATGGGAGTCTGTGGTGATTCACTCACTTTTGGCGCGAGCCTCAAGAGGCCACTAGAGGAACTGCAGGAGTGTAAACAATCGCCATAAGTCCTTGTTTAAAAATATTCTGAAAATATTGAAGGGTCACAACTGCAATACTTTATTTGAATATGAGGGGAAATGTTGTCCAGTGCAAAAGTCCAGAGCCACAACACATTTCTTTATATTTTGAAAATGGGAAATAGAAAATGGAAATACAGAATATAAGGCAAAAACTGTTTGAATAATTCTAATGAGCTTCAAAGTCAATATGTGGTGTGACCACATTTATTCTCATAATTTCATCAAGCACCTGTGTTTGATGACAATAAAAGCTTCTGATTCTGATTCTTTAGCCCAGCCTGAACTCTCTTAGGCCTGAATTAGACTTCTATATCATGGGGTCTACCTACATAACCTACATAAGTGGCCAATGTTGATGCTGCATTTATGCCTGTGCGAGGTGCTGTGTGTGTGTTAATTACCATGTGGCCGTGTCCCAGTGCTTTACATTTTCATTTCTTTAGTTTTCAGGAACAGTTCTCCAGGCTTCTTGAAGAACATTCAAAGCTCATCTTTGGATGCTGGCTGCCTTTTGTTCTGTTCTCTGTCACTGCTTCAATAATGTTGAGGTCTGGGCTCTGGGGAGGCCAATCCATGACTGATAGAATTTAATCTCTGGAGCTTGAAAAAGGCGACTGGACTTCTTTTTGTTTCTTGAAGACGTTTCACCTCTCATCCGAAAGGCTTCTTCAGTTCTCAACCAAATGGTGGAGAGACCCAGGTATTTAAACCCCTGTGGGCGTAGTCCCCTGGAGGTGGTTATGACCCTCTATTGATCATGTGCGTGAACACATGTGCCCAGGTGTGAAGGGGGCGTGGGTCATATTTAATCAGTGGTTTCAGTTGAAACCAATTTAGGACTCCGCTCCATTGTTTCCTGTGGCCTATTGAGGTCACTGGAACAAAGGTGTGAATGGGGGTTGACACGTCTGGGAAGGGAGCTCAGGACAGCACTGTAAGCGGGGGAAAGTTGGTGACGTAATCCACCTCCTCTGTTCAATGATGGTTGTTCACAGTGGACATAGATGGCTTCTTTCACTCCTCTTTCAAACCATCTGTTTTCCCTGTCCAAAATGTGGACATTGGCATCCTCAAAAGAGTGCCCTTTTTCCTTCAGATGCAGATGTACTGCTGAATCTTGTCCTGTCGAGGTGGCTCTTCTAAGTTGTGCCATTCGTTTGTGAAGAGGCTGTTTGGTTTCACCAATGTAGAGGTCCGAGCACTCTTCACTGCACTGAACAGCATACACTACATCGCTGATCTTGTGTTTGGCGGGTTTGTCCTTGGGATGAACCAGTTTTTGTCTTAGGGTGTGACTTGGTTTGAAGTATACTGAGATGTCATGCTTGGAGAAAATTCTTCTGAGTTTCTCTGACAAGCCTGACACATATGGGATGACAATGTTGTTCCTCTTGTCCTTCCTATTCTCTGTAGTTTGTGTTTGGCCTTCATTCCTGTGCATCTTAGCTGATTTGATGAAGGCCCAGTTGGGGCCTTCATCATTTAATTTAGAATTTAATTGTGTGCTCACAAATGTGCTTCTGGAAGAATGGTCAAAAAATCCTATAAACAGATTCCTAAACCTTGTGGAAGGGCTGCCCACAAGAGTTGAAGCTGTTATAGATGCAAAGGGTGGGCCAACATCATATTAAACCCCATGGATTAAGGATGTCACTCAAATTCATATGCGTGTGAAGGCAAGACAAGCCAATACTTTTGGCAATGTAGTGTTTAAAGAAATGAGGTGTGGCTCAAAACTTGGACATTCTTGTGTGGTGTATATAAAGCTCCTTGAGGTGACTGTTGCTGTGAATTAGCAAAGATACGTAATACTGAAATGAAGTCCACGGTCATTGTTGAAGTTCTTTTATTTTGAAATCCGCGTTGCCCTGCATCCGTTTTGTGCCCCGTGTAACTTGTTTATCAAAGCCGCGATCCGTTTCTCGGGATCCATTGAGCGTCCTGGCCCGGGCCAACGTGAAGCTTAAAAAAAAAAAAAAAAAGGGGGGGGGACTCGGTCTGTTTCGCTGTCTCAGACACCTTGACACGACCGTGGTCGGTTTGCCGTTAAACTCACGCGGCGGCCGACTGAGACGTCGGAGGAGCGGCAGACAAAAGCGGGCGCCGGGCTGGCGGGGCGGCTGAAATGTGAGCGGCACCGCAGCCTTGCGTCAAAGCCTGCTAACGCTAAACCGTGGTAGGACAAAGTCACCAAGAAAGACGGTTAAACGGCCACGTTACCTTAGATCGCCGGCTGGCGGACGGGCTATTTTTGGCGCACATGCTCAGTTTTACTGACTGCGAGCCACGACTGTCAGTGTCGGCGGGTTTTTAAAGAATCGGGGCTAACGGTGGTGACGCGGGGTTAAGGGGTGTTTGGTATCTCCTCAGTTAACCAAGCTATCTGTAACCGCACGCTGACAGGGAAAATCACCGTAAAGGAGATCCGGTTAATAGCCTGACGTTGTTTTGAAGCGAAAGGGGCCTCACAGCTCACATATGAGCTGAAAGGATGGATCTGAATTTTTACTCGGATTTAACGGATGGTACCGGGCAGCACGACGGGGATCCGGAGTTCCTGGATCCGCAGTCTTTCAATGGATTTGACTCTGACAACAAGGTGACTACCTGGGGCTGAAGAGCTCCGCTGTGCATGGTTACCCACGTACTAGATCTTGGTTAGTATAGTATTACAAGGTTTAATCACTGGTTTCTCACCTCTTTGGTCTGTGGTCGGAGACCCTGCCTGTGTAAAATTCACTCTTAAACTGCTAAAGGGTGAGTGAAACTCTGAAACCATGTATATTTATATTTTCCTGTTTGTGCTTCTGCTTAACCCTCCAATGTACAGTGCTGTGAAACCGCATTATTCCCCTACCTGGTTTCTTTATTTCTGTATTTTTTTTTTTGGCACGTTTTAGTTCATCAGCACATTTTAATATTAGACAATGGTGACCCAAGTAAATAGAAATTGCAGTTTTTCAATGATTTCATTTATTAAGAGTAAAAATATATCCAAACCTACCTGGACCTGTGTGAAAAAGGAATTTACCCTCCTTGTTAAACCATGAATTAACTGATTAACTACATTTTTTGTAAAACGGAGTTTAATTTCACTAGCCACACCCAGGCCTAATGCTGCCAGACCTGTTGGAATCACTTAAGTAGATCCTGTCTGACAATGTGAAGTAGTGTAAACAATCTCAAAAAGCAACACATCATGCCACAATCTAATGAAACAGCTGAGAAACAAAGTCAGTGACATCTGTCAGTCTGGAAAGGGTTACAAATCCATTTCTGAGGCTTTGGGACTCCAGTGAACCACAGTGAGAGCCATTATCCACACATGGAGAAAACCTGGAACAGCGGTGAACCTTCCTACCAAAATTACTTCAAGAGCACATCGACGACTCATCCAGGAGGTCACAAAAGAACCCAGAACAGCATTTAAAGAACTGCAGGCTTCACTTGGCTCAGTTAAGGTCAGAGTTCATGATTCAACAATAAGAAAGAGACTGGGCAAAAATGGCATCCATGGAGAGTTCCAAGGAAAAAAACAGTGCTGACCAAAAAGAACACAAAGTCTCATCTCACATTTGCCAGAAAACAGCTTGATGATCCTCAAGACTTCTGGGAAAATATTCTGTGGACTGACAAGACAAAAGTTGAATATTTTGGAAGGTTTGAGTCCCGTTACATCTGGCACAGAACTAACACAGCATTTCATAAAAAGTGCATCATGGCAACAGTCAAACATGATGGTGGTAGTGTGATGGTCTGGGGCTGTTTTGCTGCTTCAGGACCTGAATGATTTGCTGTAATTGATGGAACCATGAATTCTGCTCTCCACCAGAAAATCCTGAAGGAGAACGTCCCTAAAGTTCAAGAGCACTTGGGTTATGCAGCAGGACAGTGATCCAAACACATTAGCAAGGTCTCCTCTGAATGGCTCAAAAACCAAAGTGAAGGTTTTGGAGTGGCCTTAAACAGGCCATTCATGCTGGAAAACTCTCCAGTTTGGCTGAATTAAAACAATTCTTAAAAGAAGAATTGGCCAAAATTTCTCCACAGTGATGTGAAAGACTCATTGCCAGTTATCACAAATGCTTGATTGCAGTTCTTGCTGCCAACAGTGGCACAACAGGTTATTATGTTTAGTGGGCAGTTAATTATTGGATAGCCTTTTCTCTTAATAAATGAAATCATTTGAAAGCTGCATTGTGTATTTACTTGTCTTATCTTTGTCTAATAGTAAAATTTGTTTGAGCTGAAATATTTGTGATAAAAAATAAAGAAAATAGGATGGAGGAAAATCTGGTTTCACAGCACTGTACATCAGTGGGTTAAGCAGAAGCACAAAAAAGGAAAATGTGAATGAACATGGTTTGAAACCGCTTGTGTAACAAATGCAAAAAAAAATCTTAAGAAATCAGGAAGGGGGCAGGTATTTTTTTTCACAGCACTGTATAACATCTAATTCTAACCATATATTTAGGGGAGAAATGTTACTTTTTTTGTGTGTGTTTAAAATGCAAATATATACCCCCCCCCCCCCATCTCTTCTGCTAGCAGTGTGTTTGGTTGCTCTGATAGGGATATGAGTAAATCTGAGTCTTCATTTGCCTCTGTCACCCACAGATGGCTCCATTATTGTCCCTGCATATGCATCACCAAATGCATTTCAGTGTGTAGATTTTGTTAATTCAGTTAAAAAATTGAGACTTTCTTTGTGTTGGCAGGCTTAACAAAACCTAAAACCCCAGTCAGAGCTCATGAGCATCTTGACTTTGATTATCAAGTTTCTATTAACATTGTGCTTCAGCCTGCTCCAGTCAGAGACATTTATTCATCAGAGTGGCAGATGATAACGAACTGTAAAGAAGAGGATATATGCCAGGTTTTTGTAGCACACAGTAACTCGAGAACTTTAGGATTGATTTAGACGTCAGTGCGCTCACGCCTGACAGCGTAGCCTAAAATGAGTACGGTGTGGGAATCACTTCAGTTTTTTTTTTTTATCTTGAAGATAAAATATTTTAAAGTAAAACGCTGAGCACCTAACCTTCTCCAGACCAGGATATGTGCTCAGCATGAGTTCCCATGGTGACCTAACCAGGTTTAAAGCGGGAGCCTCCTCTGTGAGTTTAAGCTTGACATACCTCGCTACCCCATGAATCCGCATTTTGTAGCGCACCCCCTGTGGATATGATGATCATTGCCCCCCCTCCTCAATCACTGTAGCTCTTTTTTTTGTCCTACCTTTCAGTTTCCCGGAGGCAGTGACAACTACCTGACGATTTCTGGATCCAGCCACCCCTTCCTCTCCTCTTCAGAGGTAGGCCTTTCTACCTCAGATACGAGCATTGAACTCTGGTTATTTCTGTGCACCTCCCATCTCTGACGTGACAGATGCATGTCATGTCAAGGGCTTCAAAAACCAAAAAAAAAGCACCAGTATACTTGAAAACCAATAATTTCTTGTCATTTTGCCATGCATATTATGGATGTGCCGGGTTTTTCTTTGCTCAGAATGGTTGACTGTGGACACCAGTACATTTGGTTGACATATGCTTGAGTCTTTATTGCCTTAGTAAAGAGAATTTCTGGATTGTTCTGTTATTTTTGTCCATTTTATTAACAGAAGTGTCTTTCGGCTGAACTAAATTAATCCCTCCTTAAAAACATACAGGCTAAAAATATATTTAACTGCAGTCTTGGTCATTTTTCTTTAGGGGAAACCATATTTTTTTTCTCTTTTGATACTCTGATATGGTGTTAAACTGTCAATGCATAGTATTTTAATCGTCCTGTGATCTCTGCAGCCGTCAGCCTTCCAGTCAGTAACATGGGACTCTTTAATGACATTGGGATGGTGTATGTAAATGCACCTGTTCTTCTAAAGGCAAAATCATGAAACACCTTCACTTGAGTTTCAGCCACTGTAAAGGTATTTTAAAAGCTCCAGAAGCCTTATCTCACCACCTGCTGCACTGTTAACTTCCTGTTTTATTTTGGTGGTGGGATCACCTCATCTGGAAAACAATTCTTCGACTTTGTTAGAGTAACAGTTCAAAATAACCCTTATTTATCTTTTATTGCACTTTCAAACAAGATGTTTTAACTCCTCTGCTGTATGGGTGTGTAATATTGACAAAAAATAATATCTCAATATTTTCTATAATTTTTTTTTCAGTAACCATATAAACAATATTTTGCATTATCTAAAAATGTTTTCATACAAGAAGTGCAAGCTGGTAAAATACAAGACTTAGATCAGTGTTTTTGATATACTCGCTTATTTTTATTTTATCTAACCTTTATTTAACCAGGAAAAACACATTGAGATTACAGTATCTTTTTCAGCAGTGTCCTGGGCTTGATAAATGTAAATAGAAAAACTTAGTTAAGTTTTTCAAAAGCAGTTGGTCAATACGGAAGACTTGACAGAATTGGGGGGGTCAAAAAAAGAGGCTGTCCAGGGGGGGATTCCCCCTAAGGCTCCAAACAGGTGAGCTCTGAGAAAGTTGTTAGGTTATGACGCAGTGATCATAACATACCTACTTTAACTTAAAGGATATTAACATCCATCCATCCACTGTCTTCCTCTTTATCCCACTAGTCGTGGTCACAGGGGCGGGGGGGACTAAAGTTTGCTGGGTGTGTGTCTTGCCAGACACCGTAGCTGATTTAAGTCTGTCTTCGACAGCGGGTTCCCAAAACTTTTCATACTACTCATACTCATTGATGATGGAACAGAATAGTTGTCGAGCTATCGGCTTTCTTACAACCACCTCCCCGCCAAGGATTTAAGGCGGTAGACTGCGAGGCTGGCGATGACTGAATTTCTTCCCCTGGTGCAGTGTGTTCAGTCTTTTCCAGCTTTAGGTGTGTTGTTTAGGCAGCTATGCTAGCGCACAGTATGGGCGCACTCAATGCGCACGTGCAACAGCCTATACTAAAGCATAAAGTAGTGAACGCGTGGAGCCGAGGTGTTTTGATTATTCGTCTACGATAATATCGTATATATATATATATATATATATATATATATATATATATCGTCTACGATAATATTGTATATATATATAAATATATATATAAATATATATATATAAATATATATATATAATATATATATATATATATATATATATATATATATATATATATATATATATATATATATATATATATATATATATATATATATATATATATATATATATATATATATATATATATATATATCACACAAGACAAGGATACACACACACACACCAAGAAGAGGAAAAGAAGGAAAGAGAAACAAAGAGACAGAGATCCAGAGACAGGAAGAAGGCGAGAGAGCAGGCGCTTCATTTGATAGAAACTGAGGATGCTAACTCTGCCTCTGACCCATGTCAGTTTGCATACTCATCCCCTCCTGAAACTTGATCACAGACTGACCAACTTCTGGGCAAACTGCCAACTGCTTTCAGAAGTGTGCTAAAAATACACACCTGCCCCCCCCCCCCCCCCCCCCCCCCAAAAAAAAAAAAAAAAAAAAAAAAACCTTTACTATATGACAAATCTGATGGGCATAGTAAATAATGGGGTCCTCCTCTAGTTAAGGTATTTGTCACGCTGCCACTTCTAGACCTAACCCACCTAATTAAATTTATTCCCATAATATTTTATATTATCCTAACTTGGTCAGTCTGTCAGATTTCAGAAGGCATACAAGGCACAGAGTGAGAGAAAATGCAATGTGAAGTGATATGATGTAATGAACATATGTGCATGAGTCCTCATGCATAATATAAATGTGTATAACAGGTCTAAGCCCTAAACTACTAACCTAAAGCATACAGTGTTCATCAATCCAGTGTCTATATGACCAGTATTGCCACTAATAAAGTATACTATGTATATTATAACTACTGCTACCATAACAACAATAAAAAAAAAAAAATCCCCAACACTCTGAGCCCCTCCTGAATTACTGTGCTCCTCACTTTACCTGTGAAGTCTTGATTATACTTTGTTGCGGACATGTACAGCTGGAGACCCCACGGCTGGGTAGTCATTCCTGCTATATTTCTTTAAAGTCCACCACCTGGGGTGCATGTGTAGTTGTTACATTGTAACGTAAATTCTTCACGGGCAAGCGTGCAGTCACACATAATGGACAGGCACGCAAACATCGGCTCTGACCCTCGTGATCACCATCTGAAGACGAAATTTACATCGCTCTGACCCGAGTGGACCCTAGTGGACTCACAGACCCTTTAGAGGAAACTTATTTCCGCCACTTGTGTCTGTGTCTCAATGTTTTCATTCACTACTACTCGTGGTTATAAGTGAGGGTAAGAACATAGATCGACTGGTAAATGATCAGGATAATACTGTTGTGTAGAAAATGGACTTTTTACAGAGTGAGTCATCAGATGATATTTAAAAAGCTGCAAAACTGACTCATCCAGAGTGAGTCAAATTGATGGGATGACTGAGGGCTTTCACTGATACAGATGTGTGATGAATATAGATGGTTTAATTTGAGGTCAGCATGTTGTCCAATCAGTTACTCTAGACATCTTTTTGCTGCTGCTTTGCCACCAGGATAGACGGGAACCTAAAAGCAGAAACATGCGTCGGTCATTATGTAAATGCCCAAGCAGCTGCTGAGGCATCATCAGGTAAAACATCTAAATACATACCTAGTTTTAACTAGCCTGCAGCTGGCTGGTTAAAAACACTCCAACTGTAGGCTTCCTATGTAATGTTTTCTGCTGCTTTAACAGTTTCTAGGTTAAAGCTGCGTGTTTTTGGCTCATGATCAGGAGTTTTATGAAGCTGAGTTTCATATATACTCAAGCAGAACAGATGTTTTTATCTATTAAATAGAAAATCTGTTTCCTTGCTGTGTCTGGTTAACTGGTATCCTAAAGATCAGCTGCATCTGTTGGTTTTTCCAGTCCAACTATTAGCAAATTCATATCAATTTGTCAAAGAGCTTCCTGTTCCCAGGCCAGCATCATCAGAACCGTAAATGTTTCAGTATCACTTTTTGGCCGCTGTTACTGCCTCTGCCCAAAGCTTATGGACTGATGCGTGTGAAAATTTTACTAGTGGTTGGGGGCTCGGTGCAGCCTAGAAGTGATTAACTTTGGGAGTCGATCTGGATCCCAGAATTACTGGAATTTTTACCATTGTTAGAAAAGGCAAATTTAGACATTTACACATCAAATTTAAATAATAATTGGTTGTGTGGTGATATGAGTGTAAGCGTGGATTAGTTTGCTGTCATTTCAGTAGGTTTGTGCCAGAGCTCAGAGGTTCCTACATCAGAGAGGGTTGCAACAGTTTGAAATTACATGGTGACCGTGAAATGATGTCACAGTTGGCGTCCACAACAGCCAATGCGGTGACTGTAAATGAGGCTTAAAGGTAATGGTAAATGGTAAATGGACTAGCTCTTATATAGCGCTTTTCTACTCAGAGCACTCAAAGCGCTTACAAAGGTACAGCCTGCTGTTTGAGTTTATTTAATAGAAAAAACAATATTGCACTCATAAATGGATTAGTGTGTAATTACAATTACACATAAATGCATTCTCATAGACTTAATTAATCCATTAAGTATGCATAGTAGGGGACGCTGGTTTGTGGAAGCCGCCATCTTGAATACAGTGGCCGAAATGGACATTGGTGTTCCACCTGATTGGGTGTTATGTATGTGGCTAGAGACAGGCCACATGTGTACGCCCTATAATTTACCTTTTAATTTAAAGCTCACGAACCACTCTTTGTACATATATATTTTCATCATCTCATTTTCTCTCTCCTCCCTCATTTCCATCTCATCCTCTTCGTCCTCACCTCAATTTTCAACTCCTGAACTGAAGTCACAGCTCATGAAACATGAAAAAGTGTATAAATATTATTCCCATTATTGTAGGAGTAACTTACTGTCAGCAGATTTGACATGTGATCCTCCCGTCTCCGGACAGCGGACAACGTGCTGGCTAAACAGCAGCAGCAACTGCTTATAATTTAACATTATGTCAGCTAATGTTTGGCTTGATTGTCGAGTGTCCTAAAAATCCCACTTCCCCTCGGATAAACAGTTTGATTACATTCTTACACTGTACGAGAGTTTATTCACTAAGCCTCAGAGTCCAGCAATGTTAGATCCACTTCAAAACTAAGCTAACTAGCTAACAGCGGCAAAAACACCAGCGCTTACTGACAGAAAAGTCCTGAAAATCCTCAACAGCTCATCTCGGTATCGCTGTCATTGGACAAAAGTGAGCTTCACTGACTCATTGACTCGTACCGGACTCCTTTCACAAAGTTTTATAGCCTCTTCCAGCGTAAATAGATGTGGACACACATTGACAGCTGAGGTAAACAGCAGCCAGAGTTGTTTGTCCTACAGTGGCCACCGCAGCTAGGATTATGCACTTGAACTAGAAGGGTTCAGAAAACAGAACTCAGTTGGCTGCAGTCTGTAATCTTCTGAGATCTAGTGGTGATATTTTACACACTGCGACTTTAAACTCGAGAATTTTATTCTATTTTCTTCTTTGTTTCCTAAATCTCCCAAACTTGTAGATAACATGCAAAAACAAATTTGATTTGTCTATTTTGTTTATTTTCTATGAGATTTAAACATGAAGATATCTAACTGTTCTTTTAATTATTGTTTTAATAATGATTTAAGTAGTCAATTGTAACACGTTCATAAATGATTAAACATCTGATGAAACTTAGTTTTTAAAGAAACTGTCAATGGATCACAAACCACACAGTGTTATCACCACACACTATAGATGGGGAAGTGGCTGGCATTGCTAAGGGTTCAAATTTCACTGGCTGAGCAGTCGGGTTGCACACCTAGGCAGGGGTTTTCCCCCAAAGCCGAGCGTTTTACCAGGTGAGGATTTGAGTGGACTGTTTTATTAGCAGTTCATGCATCAAACTGTTGAATAAATACATTTTTTCAGACATAGTTTGGATAAATATTTGCAAGCAGTGGAGTTAAAGTAACAAACACTGGAAATATTAGAAAGTCAGTTTTTTTGATTGCGTTGATTTGCGTGCGGCTGGGATTTTCGGTCTGCGTCTTTGTCCAGCTTTTCCTTTTTCTTTAGCTTCCATGTTGAAACCCCTAACTCGTTCTTCCTGTCCCCTCCTCTGATTCTCCGTGCTCTCCAGACGTTCCACACTCCCAGCCTGGGCGATGAGGAATTCGAGATCCCTCCCATCTCTCTGGACCCGGACTCTGCCCTCTCTGTGTCAGATGTCGTGTCCCATTTCGGGGAGCTGTCAGAAACTGGACCCGCTGACAGCGTCGTGGTACCCGGGAACGCTGTTGTCGAAGGCGATGACCCCTCCTTCGCATCCACTTTTGTCAGCGCTCCCAGCCAGGGGCTGGAGCACCTGACTCTTGGAGTCATGACCCAGTCAGGAGGAAATACTCTGTTAGGGTCGTCACTGGGAATGGTAAGGAATACAAGACATTTTAACATTAACTCACTATTAATCTATTCTTTAAATAACTCACTTTTTCTCTCCCCGGTTTCCCTCCTTCCTCAGGATCTTGGTCATCCCATTGGCTCTCAGTTCAGCAGCTCGTCCCCAGTGACCATTGACGTCCCTCTAGGTGATATGGGCCAGGGTTTGTTGGGGTCCAACCAGCTCACCACTATAGACCAGTCAGAGCTCAGCGCTCAACTGGGGCTCGGCTTGGGAGGCGGGAACATACTGCAACGGCCGCAGTCGCCCGAGAACCCGCTGTCAGCTACAGCCTCGCCCACCAGCTCGCTCCAGGATGATGACATGGATGACTTTAGAAGGGTGAGTCTTATTATAATCAGTTTCTCATGCTCATCTATTTGGAAAGGTGTTACCATACTGTGCCACTTTTTCTCCTCCTCCAAACCAGAGTGTCCTCGTGGAATCTCCGGTCTCTCTGGCCGTCTCCCCCGGAGTCATCTCCCTCGATCCCTCCCCGTCTGAATCCCCACTGTCTGCCCCGACCTCCAGTGTCTCCTCTGCAACGGGACGGAAAGGAGGGGCAGGAGGGGGGAAGAAGGGTAAAAAGAAAAAGGATCCCAATGAGCCTCAGAAACCTGTGTCAGCCTACGCTTTGTTCTTTAGGGACACACAGGCAGCTATCAAGGGACAAAATCCCAACGCTACATTCGGAGAGGTTTCTAAGATAGTGGCATCAATGTGGGACAGTCTGGGAGAGGAACAGAAACAGGTAAGAGGATACTGGGGGGGAAACTTCCTCTGGTTCCTTCAAGATATGTGAAGTGTTCAGTTAGCTGAATGGAAGCAGACATGGAGTCTTATGTATTTATTTTTTTTTTTTTTAGGTTTACAAGAGGAAAAATGAGGCAGCAAAGAAGGATTACTTGAAAGCGCTGGCAGAGTACAGGGCCAGCCTAATTTCTCAGGTGTGTCAAACCTTGAAGGCTGTCTTGATGCAGCAGCTGCATGAAAAGGATCGTTTGTAGGGGACTGAACACAACCACGCTCACATGGTTTCCTGATCTCCTCCTGTTTACACAGCAGTGACTCTTAAAGCCAGTCACCTTCTGAAGTGTTGCATATGACTGGGATAAATTTGCTCTTGACTGAGCTGTTTTACACAGCAAGCCATATATGTCAGATAATTTAAAAAAAAAAAAAAAAAAATTGCTCCAATATAAAAATGTCTGCCTATAAATTAGTTTTCCTTGTGTATGGCTTCAATATGTCCAACTCTCTTCTCTTCAGGCTCCTATTGAAGTCATGGACACCACCCCATCGCCCCCACCTCCAGCCCCGGCTCCTATGGTCACAACCACGCCTGCCCCAACCCCGATCACCCGGCCCACCAGGTCGCAACACTACAACCCAGAGGAGAACACCATCACCAACATATGTACCTCCAACATCATCTTGGACCTGCCGCAGGTCACTACGCGGTCCCGCACCGGTGCCATCAAACCCCAACTTGCTCCTGCAAGCGCCGCCCCGAATGCTTCCACTGTCACCAAAATCATCATCAAGCAGACGCCGCTGCCTTCCGGCGGCGTATCGGTCACAGCGACGACCGCCTCCTCGCCACGCCAGCCGCCGCCGCTGCAGCAGATGCAGAGCACCCCTCCTCCACCTCGGCTGCAGCAGATGGTGCACGCCCAGGCTCCCCCGCCTCTGCAGGCCAAACCGCGGGGTGGAGGAGCAGCGGCAGCTGCCATCGCTCCACCGCCGCTTAAGGTCGTACCATCAGCGCGTCAGTCAGATTCAAGCACGCCGATCATTGTGACGTCATCAGGTGAAGCCTCCACGACAGTGTCCACCTCGTCCTCAGCTCTGACGGTGCAGGTGGGACACAGGGCCGTTATGACGGCCGGAGAGGAAGTGGCAGATGCTGAGGAAGGGGTGAGCAGCTCAGCCAAAGCTTTGTGCATCAATCTTGTGATGCTGTGAACTTAACAACTGGATATTAATTCACTATTAAAGGTATGGATGAACACAAGCTAATATAAGCACCTGTATTTGATTTTTGTCTGTCTTCTCAGATGGAGGTGGAGGTTAATGTCACCCCCGGTCCGAGCGTGACCCCCACTGCCAGCCCGACCATTTGCGTGCGTGCGGGCTGCACAAATCCCGCCGTGGAGAGCAAAGACTGGGACAAGGAGTACTGTAGCAACGAGTGTGTCGCCACACACTGCAGGTGCGTATTGAATAAAGATTAGATTGAACTTTATTGTCATTGTACACAAGTATACAATGAAAATTGCCGAATTAGTCACACACAAATTAGTCATTTGCGTGAAAAAGTTACATCCAAAAAAAACCCAACAACTTAAAGACATTATTTTCACAAATAAAAGATGTAAGCGAAGACTGAAGAGTAAATTATGCCTGTTGAGTGACTCAGCAGGAATAGTTATATACGAAAAGCTGACCTAGAGAAAATAATTAATTGGAAGCACTATTTGCAGTTCCTTTTTGTAAATCCCTCTGTGTGAATAAGATATTTCCACCATAAATAGATGCAAAAAAGGCACCAGTTGGTAAAGCTTGCTAGGTTACAATAAAAGTCCGTGATCTCGATTATTTAACTCATTCACTGACTTAACAATTCTTATTAAGCTTTGAACTTGACTCTTTATAGTTTTCTTTAACTTTAAAGGGTCATAAAATGAGTTGGAGGTGGTGAAGGCCATAGGCTCATCCATTAGTGATTTGGGCCCTGATTGGGGGCTGATGTTGACTGTACAGCCCGTCTCAGGGGCCCATTTAAAAAAAAAACAAAAACAAAAAAAAAACTGTTGGGATGTGAATAATATGGAAAAAACTGATTTCCATTTCTTCAAATCCCTAAAACTGAATTGAGTGCATCTTGTTCAGACATGGTTGACCCTGATGCTCACTGAAATAAAGTAGTAATTTTCTCTTTTCTCTCTCTCTCCCCCCCCCTTCACCAGAGACGTTTTCATGGCCTGGTGCGCCATCCGAGGGCAGAACTCCACCACGGTCACATAGGACCAGGACGTACCTGACGGAGGACTGAGGACTGATGACACAGAACAGGACAGAGAATAACACATGAAATGCAAACGAACAGAGAAAAGACTGAATAACAGGCTCAGGTATTGGCACATAATGGTTTGTTTTGTTTTATCGTGCTCATGTCATCTTGTGGATGACACCCCCCCCCCCCCCCAAAAAAAAGAAAAAAGAAAAGAAAAAGTCACTGTGTTGTACCTCCCTGTGGCACAAATGCTTCTCCAGCAGAATAAAACAAACTCTCGATTATCTGCGAATACTATGACGGTGAGGAAACCATAGATGCTCGGCTGCTCCAGACATTTCCTGTTGATCATCCATTTGTGAATTTAAAATATGGACTTGATAAAAGCAACATTTTATACGGACTCTGGTGTTTTTAATTGTTTTGAAAAGGAAGGGGTGGGGTGGGGTGGGGTGCAGGTAGAACCCTGCAGATGTATTCATTTTCTTTCAGAAAAATTAATCTTTACATGTGTATGCTCTTCCCTTTACTGTTACAGTGAGGACTGATCAATGTGAACGAAGTCTCGAGAGTTTTGATTCGTGCGTTTTTAAGTGTGGCTATTTTTTTTTTTTTTTTTTTTTATTTAAAAGACCAACAACCGGGCAAAGCACAAGCAGTCTTAAAGCTACTTTGGAGTTGTGGGAGGGGTTAAAATGTTTGTTCGAAGCCATTCAGAGACGCGGTGGAAATGATCCGCCCTCAGCCAAGCGCTGTTTGCCACCTTTAAAAAGCCACCTGAGGAAGGAGGAAGAGGAGGGGTGAAAAAAAAGTTACTTCTAACATAAATAAGGTGCTAAGATTCAGGAAAAATCTGTAGAAACACCCTGTAATCATGAGAGCTTTTTAAACCTGTGTTGGACTTTTGCTTTGTGAGGTGAAAATTTCTGTTTTGAGGAAGGAAGGAAAAAAAGAAACATGTTGGAATAAAATAAATGCACCAGCTCTGACAACACTACTTACTGCAAAGGGAAACTGGTGTAAAATCTTTATTTTTTCAAGGTGATCTCGTTTCAGGTGAGGAAATGATGCCGATTTGTTAATCGCAGGAAGGATGGCTGCTTCCAACATAAATAATGCTTCCCAGTCTGATGAAATAATGCAGTGATCAGTCGGGTTGATTGTAGATATACTGGAAATGTTTTTAATTATGAAATAAAATATTTTATGTTTTAATATACACTTGGTGACAGTTTGGGCTC